>NC_053157.1:80858573-80923573 GCF_016835505.1 Polypterus senegalus
GACTTGTTCACCCAAGAGGATTTGGTTACCTATTATAACAATAGTCTCAATAGTATTTTAAATTCTGTTGCTCCACTAAAAACCAAATCTGTATTATTCTCTCAGTCAGCACCTTGGTTTACATCTGAACTCAGGCTTCTGAAAGCAAAAGGTCGACGGCTTGAACGTCTTTATAAGAAAACTGGTCTTACTATCCATAAGGAAATGTTTAATAATCATGCTTTGTATTATAAGGAGTGTATTAACCTAACTAAATCTGCATATTACTCTACCATTATTCGTTTAAATGAGGATTCTCCCAAGTTACTGTTTTCACTGTTCAATTCTTCTTTCAGGTCACCAGATTTTTTACCTGCCCACCTCTACTCATCTTCCTTTTGTGATTCTCTAATGTTATTCTTCATTGAGAAAATTCACAAAATACACCAAGATCTGGCCTGTGATGTCTCTTGTAGTTCTCCCTTTGTAATCCCACTCCCATCACACTGTTTTTCTACTTTCCAACTTCCCTCTGTCACTGATATCTCAGATCTCATTTGTAAGTCAAAACCTTCTACTTGTCAGCTCGACCCCATTCCTACAGTTCTGGTTAAAGCTTGTTTACCCTCCTTGCTTCCCCTCATATCTGCTATCATTTATTCTTCACTTACCACTGGAACTGTTCCTACTTCTTTCAAAGTTGCTGCCATCACCCCAATATTGAAAAAAACGGGTTTAGATCCCAATAATTTTGATAATTTTCGTCCTCTCTCCAATTTACCATTCATTTCAAAAATTCTCGAAAAGATAGTTGCTGCACAGATCCACTCATATTTAACTAATAATAATCTGTATGAACGGTTACAGTCTGGCTTTCGCCCCTTTCATAGCACTGAAACAGCACTTATAAAAATAACCAATGATCTCCTTATGGCAGCTGACTCCGGTTTACTTTCCATTCTTATTCTTTTGGATCTGAGTGCAGCTTTTGACACTATTTCTCACCCCATTCTACTTAGTAGGTTAGTCTCAATCGGTCTCTCTCATACTCCTCTAGCCTGGTTCAAGTCATACTTGTCTGATCGTACTCAGTTTATTCGATTGAAATCATTCACTTCTCAGTCCTTTCCTCTGGTCACTGGCGTCCCCCAGGGATCTGTCCTGGGGCCCCATCTTTTCATTATCTACCTTCTCCGCTTGGATATATTTTTCAGAATATAATATTCAGTTTCACTGTTATGCTGATGACACCCAGCTTTATCTGTCCACCAAACCTGATTCTGCTCTCCCCCCATCCTCCCTCACTCTCTGTTTAGTTGAACTAAATACATGGTTCTCTTCTAATTTTCTGAAACTCAACAGCAATAAATCAGAACTTCTCCTGGTAGGCTCTAAATCAACATTATCCAGAACTAATAGTTTTTCTATTGCTATCAACAACTTGCCGGTCTCTGTTTCCCCATGTGTGAAAAGTTTGGGTGTCATCCTTGACAGTACTCTGTCTTTTAATTCACACATCTATAATGTCACTCGGTCTGCTTATTTTCAGTTGCGTAACATCAGTTGTCTCCGTTCCTTTCTTACTCCACAGGCCACTGCCATTCTTGTTCACAGCCTTGTTACTTCTCGGCTTGACTATTGTAATTCACTTCTTTTTGGTCTTTCTCAAAAATCAATTCATAAGCTTCAACGTGTTCAGAACTCTGCTGCCCGTATTATCACCAGGACCCCTTATATTCACCACATCACACCTGTTCTCCAGCAGCTCCATTGGCTTCCGGTCAAATATTGCATTAATTTTAAAATACTTCTGTATACTTAAGGCTATTCATCATCTCTCTCCCCAATATCTCTCTGATTTGGTACAGATCATCATCCCATCTCGGTGTCTCAGATCCTCTTCTTCTCTTTCTCTCTCTGTCCCTGTCCCCCGTCTTGCCACTATGGGGAACAGGGCTTTCAGTTGCTCTGCTCCTCGACTTTGGAATTCCCTACCTCCTGAAATAAGAAACATCACCTCTTTCTCTCTTTTTAAGTCTAGACTAAAACTCACCTATTCAAAATAGCTTATCCCACATAACTTTCTCCATTTTCCTATCTTGGAACTGTTTTATGTTTTTATGATCTTGTAAATTACCTGCTCTTTTGCCTGCTTTTTATTTTCTTACTTTTATTATTATTTTTTACTGTGTACAGTGTCCTTGAGTGTTTTGAAAGGTGCTTTCAAATAAAATGTATTATTATTATTAAAAGTAGAACAACCACCAAGATGAAAATACTGTTAAAACGAAAAAAATACATATAACTGCTTAGAACATTTTAATACTTTTGTTTAGAAAACTTAGTTTTCTAATTTGTATATTGTTCCCAAAACAGGGAATCTGGGAAACAACAATTCACTTAATTAGCCCAGGAGTCCAATTAAAAACAGGCTGGTTGGAACAAAAACCTGCAGCCACAGGGGTCCCCTAGGACTGAGTTTGAGAACCCCTGATTTACTGGACTGCAGTAGATTCTTAAAACAGTCTGGACTAAGACTACTACCTGGCCCTATGCTTCCTAACTGGTCAAGAGCCAAAAACTGAAATGAGTAACCTTAGCCTCACTTACCAGATAAATAGCGGTCTGTCAATTGAAAATTAATATATTGCTTTAATCAAAGACTCTACCATTCCAGTTGTATCTTATTCACTAGTACCGTAACTTGTAAATAATTTGTTGGAGTGTATACTTTTTGCATTAGTTAAACACATCCTACAAAAAAATAAAAATAGTTCTCAGTGATACGTATTTCTAAGCACTTGTGGACATCGGTGTTCTTAACTGTTAGTTTTAGCTAAATATGAACCATCAATAACCAGACCAAGAATGTTTGAATTAGTGAAGCATAAACTAGGACACAATTGCCTATAATATAACACAATATGTGTGTTCTGAGTCTTAAGATGAGCTGTAAAAATTAAAACAAAAGAGCATCCCTACTCTGTTCTCCTTATACCATAGACATTGACAGGCATGAATTTCTCATTCAACACACAAGAGAAATTTTAAATTGAATAATAAAGCATTTGAGAAAAGGTAAAACAGAAAAACGTTAACAATTCAAAATGTAATAATTATTACATTCTTGCCATTATAAGGGGCTATGAGCTGTCATGAAATGGGCACATATTCACTTTAAAATGATGTTCTTTAACCTAATACTTTCAATTGTAATAAAATATATTCTATGTAAATGACCAAAATCTTACAACTGAAAAGAGTTAATATATAAAGGATGTCATCAACACATTCAGATGATTCCAGTAACAGGTAAAACTATACATTGTTGTTTATATTGACCAGTACAGAACAATGCAAAAATACATAATTTTATAACTTTATACCAATGTCATATAAAATCTAGGCAGCTTGTGTTCATTTAAACTGTAGCCTATAATTTGTAAAATAGCAGATTATATGTTTGAACTATCACACAAACTGTATAATTAGAAAGTTAATTTACTTGTCAATTATGCATTGGTTATAGAAATGTATTTCAGAACCTTAAGAAAATGTTAAAAATTTTTAATAACTAATTCAATAACTCCTTATACTGCTAAACTTTTTAGTTTGTCTAAAATCCAAAAAAAAAAAACCCCAAAAAACTGACAGTTTGTGAAAGTCTACCATACAATGTGCATTACCTGTATATTTTGAACATTTAAATATGCTTACTGCACGCTTAAAGTCAACACACCACGATACTCAGGTGAAATGTGTGTGATTAAACAAACAATGCGTACATGAATAATCAAACAATGACCAGAAAAACTGTCTAAAATAACATTTTTTCTTTATAAATGTTGCCAATAGCTACACAAAACTAAATTTAAAAACAAGACCAAGCACACAAAGAAGTACAACGAAGTCTAACTTCTGCCTTGAAACAAATAAGCATTTTCAATAATATTCAAAATTAAACTTTTTACCTTTTCACTAATTAAATTAAAAGCTACTGTATAAAATTTACATAACCGACAGTTTAAAAGCTATGGTTTCAGTTCTGCCATATAGCAATAAGATGCCCAGTCTAAAACTTAAGACAGACAATAACCAAAGTAAAAAAACTGGAATCATAAGCTAATTTTAATACCATGATCATTCATGCCATAAAACTGTCAGATTATAATGCTATTTAATGTTTGGAAAAGAAAAGCATTAAAAAAAAAAAAAATTCAAGTTTTAAAGCTCCATTACAGTAACACGTCACCTTTAGTTTTCAGATATTTCTTTAGAGTACACCAGCAAATATTTGCTTCTTACCAGTAAGTATTTATACCAGTGCAGGCAGCCAGCAAAACAACAAAAGCTTTGTCTGCATCAACAGAAATGTACTTTTTTATGGATGGGGTGAAAGAAAAAAAAAATGTATCTAAAATAGGCTAAATCTAAATTTTACCTGACAAACTGCTTCGTGAAGTTACTGAAGCTTTGTTTCTTATTTCATTTTCTGCAGAATATTTTCTTACTGGGTTAGAGATGTTCCTTAAGGCAGGTTGAGTACATTTTTCTCCTGTTTTGGAACTGGTAGCCGTTGCTGCTATAAAAGTTTATTAAAAAAAAAAAAAAGTGCTCATTAGAAGTGGCCTCACTGAAGCAGTTATAAATCCTGAAGATCAAATAAGTCAAGATGGCATGTGACACAAATTTCAAACTGTAAAAGGAGGTGGCATTAAAGGCAATACTTAAAGAATGTGTAAAACAGTACATAAGCATGTCATAAATGAAGGCATCATTTAAACCTTAATAATAACAGTAAAGTGTTTTGTGGCATATGAAAATGCAATGACCCTTCTGGACTGAGCAGTACTTTCAGTTGTTTAAGAAAAAAATATTTGCGTTTAGGACAATAAAAATAATTACAATTATGTGCTATACAACAGACAAGTTATGCTGGCTCCTTTTAAGAGTGACACTATCTATATGAGTCTCACTGCCAGTGTAAAGTTAAGCCATTTAGCTGTTAAATGTTTAACTTAAGTCTTAAAGAAAATTAATTTTATTTTTAACCCATCTACTCAAAAACAAAATACACAATTTTAAATAACTAGCAAAACCATGAAACACATATTAATCATGGTCTCCTTAATCAGAACTTTTTAAATTTGGAAAGGTGGAAGAAAGGATAACTATGCCTTTATTATAATGCAATACTTTAAAATAAAAGTTAAAATAAAAAAAAGACTTAGACGAAGGCTTACAATGTAGTCACTATAATAAGTACAACATTAAAATTCATGTTAAATACACAAACAAAAAAATCTTCAATTTTATTTTAGCAAATATTTATCCCTGCCAGAAAAGCAAACTGATGGCTACAGATCTGTCAGCCATGTTATTGCTCCAATCTTGTGAATTAGACTGGAATAAATCTAAGCTACCAGGCATCAGTATGATGTGACCTTAATGGGCAACAGCAGTTCACCAATTAGCAATGCTGTATGCAGATCTTTAACAGGCCAGCTTCTCACAATTTTAAAAAGTATCATTTGTGTAGTGACCCTTCACATAGTGCATTTATACTACTGCAAAAAGTGTATATTTAAATGAAAATACTCATTTTAAACAGTTCTCAGAATCTCTTTACATTTTTACAAGAGAGTGATTGAAATGCTCAAAAACTACAAAATATTTTTATTATATCTTCCAAAATTACAGTTTATTTCAAAACTAGCAAAATACCCGTGCTTCGCAGCAGAGTAGGGTGTTAAAGAAGTAATGAAAAAGAAAAGGACACATTTTGAAAATATTGTAACACGATTGTCAATGTAATTGTTTTGTCACTGTTATGAGTGTTGCTATGATATATTTTACAGGTGACTACCTGTTGAAGCTCATCGAGAGAGTGCCAAGGGTGTGCAAAGCAGTAATCAGAGCAAAGGGTGGCTATTTTGAAGAAACTAGAATATAAAACATGTTTTCAGTTATTTCACCTTTTTTTGTTAAGTACATAACTCCATGTGTTCATTCATAGTTTTGATGCCTTCAGTAAGAATCTACCAATGTAAATGGTCATGAAAATAAACACATTGAATGAGGAGGTGTGTCCAAACTTCTGGCCTGTACTGTGTGTATATATCTCTATATCTATATCTATATATATCTATATCTATATATATCTATATCTATATCTTTATATGTGTGTGTGTGTGTGTGTATATACAGTAATCCCTCCTCGATCGAGGAGGTTGCATTCCAAAACCCCCCGTGATAGGTGAAAATCCGCAAAGTAGAAACCATATGTTTGTATGGTTATTTTTATATATTTTAAGCCCTTATAAACTCTCCCAAACTGTTAACATTATTAGAGACCTCTAGACATGAAATAACACCCTTTAGTCAAAAGTTTAAACTGTACTTCATGACAAGACAGAGATGACAGTTCTTTCTCATAATTAAAAGAATGCAAACATATCTTCTCTTTACAGGAGCGCCGTCAGGAGCAGAGAATGTCAGAGAGAGAGAGCGAGATAAAAGCAAACAATCAAAAAATCAATACATGCTTTTAAGTATGCCAAAGCACCGCGATAAAGTGGCATTTTGTAGAGGAGCGTCCGAATCCTCTAGGCCAGAGGTGGGCAAACTCATTCCTGGAGGGCCACAGTGGCTGCAGGTTTTTGTTTCAACACAATTGCTTAATAAGAAGCACTTATTGTTCTAGAAACACTTCGGCTTCATTTTAGTTCTCTCCCTCATTAAGATTTTGAACCTTTATTGCTTATTTAAGTCTTAAAACAGCTGCATTCTAGGTTTTCAATTGCCCCGTATTAGCAATAAGATACAAATGACAAAAGAAACTAGTAGTTATCCAATTTGCTTGTTACCCTTTACACCTGTGTGTATTTATTGAGCACTATTTGGTTTAATTAAATACTTGGAACGAAAGAGAAGAGAAAAAAGTGAAGGATTGAGAATTACCCATCCGTTTTACACTTTGGATGATATCCTTAGAATGGAAAAAAACTCTAGGATATGAGAATGACTTGACATAACAGAGTGAAAGCACTAACAAGCCATGAAATGTAATTATTGGCAAGGAATGTTTTCTAATTAAACAACTGGGTTTGAACAAAAACCTGCAGCCTCCAGGAATGACTTTGCCCACCCCTGCTCTAGGCAAACAGCCTCTGTGCAAACAGCCCCTCTGCTCACACCCCCTCCATCAGGCGCAGAGAATATCAGAGAGGGTGAGAGAGAGAGAAAAACAAACAATCAAGCACCGCGCGGGAAATATATCTTATATCATTGAGGAGTTTTAGTTAATATGTAATACAAGCTCTGATTGTGTAGCTTCTAAGTCATCCGCCAATAGCGTCCCTTCTATGAAATCAACTGGGCAAACAAACTGAGGAAGCATGTACCATAAATTAAAAGACCCATTGTCAGCAGAAATCTGCGAACCAGCGAAAAATCTGTGATACATATTTAGATATGCTTACATTTAAAATCCGCGATACAGTGAAGCGCGATATAGCGAGGGATTACTGTGTGTATATATATATACACACACACACATACATACATATACACATACATACACACATACATATATATATACATACATATATCTATACTAATAAAAGGCAAAGCCCTCACTCACTCACTGACTCATCACTAATTCTCCAACTTCCCGTGTGGGTGGAAGGCAGGTTCATTCCTTACAGCTTCCTTACAAAAGTTGGGCAGGTTTTATATCGAAATTCTACGCGTAATGGTCATAACTGGAAGCTGTTTTTCTCCATTTACTGTAATGGAGATGAGCTTGAACGCCGTGGGGGGAGTTTCGTGTGACATCATCACGCCTCCCACGTAATCACGCAGTACATAGAAAACCAGGAAGACCTCCAAAAAGCGCTGAAGAAAACATGCATTATATAATTGAGAAGGCAGCGAAACAATAAGAAGCGAGCGAGTGACATATACAACCATGTTCATGAGTTCTGCTACTTCGAAAACAAAGCACAATGTAAACCTACACTTTAAATTAAGTTCATAGACAGGCTGCCGCTGGCGTTTGTAATTTAGTGCCTGCCCATATAAGACCGTCCGTCAGCGGCAATCCAATAGCAAACTCCCACTAAATATTCACGGGTGAAGGACTGTGTTTATGGAGAGGAAGATGAGATGGTCAGGGTGGTGTTTGACACAAACTCAGCGAAACTGCGAGAGAATGTTTTAAGTGCCAGGACTAAGGTAACATTAAATACAGCCACGGACATAGCACTAGATGGCACCAGCACAGCTGGGAACCTTCGTTGCATGTACACCGAGCGGCTCACGTGAACTGGCGCGGTGCAGAGATAAAGGCAACAGTTCCAAAGAGCTGAACAAAACCGAATTACACAATTTAAAAGGCAGCAAAAATATGAAGCGTCTGATAAGCATATTCATAAATCCAGCTACTGCGGAAACAAAGCACACGGTGGAAAAAGTCAATGTCCCGCTAAAGGAAGACAGTGTAAAAAAACCCGTGCATGCAGTGTGTCAGGTCTCAGATAAAGAAGAAGACGAGCTGTTTATTGATGCAGTAAGAAACAAATCGATGAAAGAAACCTGTCATCTTTACAACGATTGACAAACACGGAATGTAACTTGAACACAACACATCCTACAAATACGAGCCTGATTGAAAGAAATAATGATAATCAAATCCTTGATGACAGCAACACTCAGTAACACTCACAAAACAAATACTGTATATTGACAGTCATGTTACGTTATTTTAAAATGTTCCCTTTTCTTTTCTAGCTTTTTTAACACACTACTTCTCCGCTGCGATACGCGGGTATATATATATATTCCGATCTACATACTCAAATAATGGATACTTTATTCGCCATCAATGATTGTTTTGGTAAAGCCATACTCAGTGTATTCATTAGATGAACGGTAAAAAAGTAAGAGCGAGGGAGGATGCAGGCTGTAGTGCGTCAACTCTATCTGAATTGCGATCACATTTCAAAAATATATCTTTTCAAGTTCTATTTAGTCCATATGTGTCAAACTCAAGGCCCGCAGGCCACATCCGGCCCGGCGTGTAATTATATCCAGCCCGCGAGATCATTTTATATATTACTAGCAAAATACCGCGCTTCGCAGCGGAGAAGTAGTGTGTTAAAGAAGCAATGAAAAAGAAAAGGAAACATTTTGAAAATAACGTAACATGATTGTCAATGTAATTGTTTTGTCACTGTTGTGAGTGATGAGTGTTGTTGTCATATATATATATATATTTACACACACACACAAACATATATATATACATATCTATACATATACACATATATACATACATATATATATATCTACATATATACACATACATATACATACACACATACATACAGTACATACACACACATATATACACACAAATACATATATATATATACATACACACACACACACATATATATACATATACATACATATCTACATATATACACACACAGCTATTTCGTATCAGTGCAATACGCTGCTTGTTAAAATGGATAACTCCGCTCTTACGTGCAAGTCTGCGTGGATATTATGAACTATCGATTTGTTCAAGTTCTATTTAAATTTTAAATAGAAGGAATTTTTATTTAGTCGACAGAAATATCTTTGGTAGGAATGGTAAAAACAGACAGGAATATTATTCCTGAATAAATCAACTCAAACCTTAAACAACTTATAATATTTTGCTCTCCATAAAAATATATCCTGTCTAAATTATACAAGTTAGAAATAAAGTAAACATTAAAAGAACAAACATTCAAATTTCTTTACTCTTATGTAATTTTATATAAAAAATAAACTTAGATTTTAAATATCCCAAAAGATTTTGCTCTCCATAAAAATATATCCTGTCAAAATTATACAAATTCAAATATGAACATGCTGCATAACAAAACCTGGAAATATAAATAAAATGTGTTCCTTTCAGCAATAACAAATCAAATCATTCAGTTGTCTTTGCTCATATGTCATTTTAGAGCTGGACGCCTGGCATCTTTTTTTGGCAACAAGTTCGTTTATGTTTGGTGTGAGGTTCTGTGTTGTGGAGATTCTCAGGATGGATTGCAGGTGCTCATCAGTGAGGCGACTCCTGTGTGCTGTTTTGTTAGTCTTTATCACTGAGAAGAGCTTCTCACACAGATATGTGCTACCAAACATGCACAAGGTTCGAGCCGCATGTAGACGGACTTTTTGTTCTTCAAAGTCACCAAAGCGCCGTGCAAACTCAGTGCGCCAGTTTATCAGCAAAGTGCGATTTGGGAACACCGTAGTGACGACTTGGTTTAACATTACTTGGCAACAGGGAAAGGGGGAAAGTTGCACTGGTGCATTTGTGTCTCCCATAAAAGCAGCTTCACTTGAAATCACTTTGTGATTGTGCACGGGTAAAACGTCCGCTGAAGTGTCAGATTCTTATTTAATTCTTCTGCTTTCTGTATCTTCTGCATTGCATTCAGGGTTACCCTGATGTTTTGTCTCATAGTGCCGTCTTAGATTAAATTCTGTAATTACAGCCACATTAGCTCCACAAATGAGACACACGGGTTCAGTAAACATATACTCAGCCTCCCATCTTTTAAAGGCTCTATTTTCAGAATCAACTTTTCTCTCCAGCATCGCGTGAGCTAGCTTCGCAATAACTTGCAGCATCATAAGCTAGACTTGATTAACGCGGTAAGTGTTTGGCAAGGCAGCTGAAGCGCTGCATTATGGGATCTGTAGTTTATTGTGTTACCAGCGCTTCATATACCTGGGCCATTAATAACAATAATACAGTATATAAAATGATCTCGCGGGCGGATATAATTACACGCGGGCGGATGTGGCCCGTGGCCCTTGAGTTTGACAAATATGGACTAAATAGAACTTGAAAAGATATATTTTTTGAAATGTGATCGCAATTCAGATAGAGTTGACGCTAGACTACAGCCTGCATCCTCCCTCGCTCTTACTTTTTTACCGTTCATCTAATGAATACACTGAGTATGGCTTTACCAAAACAATCATTGATGGCGAATAAAGTATCCATTATTCGAGTATGTAGATCGGAATATATATACATATATATATACCCGCGTATCGCAGCGGAGAAGTAGTGTGTTAAAAAAGCTAGAAAAAGAAAAGGGAACATTTTAAAAATAACGTAACATGACTGTCAATATACAGTATTTGTTTTGTGAGTGTTACTGAGTGTTGCTGTCATCAAGGATTTGATTATCATTATTTCTTTCAATCAGGTCGTATTTGTAGGATGTGTTGTGTTCAAGTTACATTCCGTGTTTGTCAATCGTTGTAAAGATGACAGGTTTCTTTCATCGATTGTTTCTTACTGCATCAATAAACAGCTCGTCTTCTTCTTTATCTGAGACCTGACACACTGCATGCACGGGTTTTTTACACTGTCTTCCTTTAGCGGGACATTGACTTTTTCCACCGTGTGCTTTGTTTCCGCAGTAGCTGGATTTATGAATATGCTTATCAGGCGCTTCATATTTTTGCTGCCTTTTCAATTGTGTAATTCGGTTTTGTTCAGCGCTCTTTGGAACTGTTGCCTTTTATCTGTGCACTGCGCCAGTTCACGTGAGCCGCGGTGTACATGCATCGAAGGTTCCCAGCTGTGCTGGTGCCATCTCGTGCTATGTCCATGGCTGTATTTAATGTTACCTTAGTCCTGGCACTTAAAACTTTCTCTCGCAGTTTCGCTGAGTTTGTGTCAAACACCACCCTGACCATCTCATCTTCCTCTCCATAAGCACAGTCCTTCACCCGTGAATATTTAGTGGAGTTTGCTATTGGATTGCCGCTGACGGACGGCCTTATATGGGCAGGCACTAAATTACAAACGCCAGCGCAGCCTGTCTATGAACTTAATTTAAAGTGTAGGTTTACATCGTGCTTTGTTTCAAGTAGCAGAACTCATGAATATGGTTGTATATGTCACTCGCCGCTTCTTATTGTTTCGCTGCCTTCTCAATTATATAATGCATGTTTTCTTCAGCGCTTTTGAGGTCTTCCTGGTTTTCTATGTACTGCGTGATTACGTGGGAGGCGTGATGATGTCACACGAAACTCCCCCACGGCGTTCAAGCTCATCTCCATTACAGTAAATGGAGAAAACAGCTTCCAGTTATGACCATTACGCGTAGAATTTCGATATAAAACCTGCCCAACTTTTGTAAGGAAGCTGTAAGGAATGAACCTGCCAAATTTCAGCCTTCCACCCACACGGGAAGTTGGAGAATTAGTGATGAGTCAGTGAGTGAGTGAGTCAGTGAGTGAGTGAGTGAGGGCTTTGCCTTTTATTAGTATATATATATATATATATATATATATATATATATATATATATATATATATATATATATATATAGAGAGAGAGTTTGTGTGTGTGTGTTGTGCCATCTCTGTTGCGCCCTCTGTGTGTGTGTGCTCATCTCTCTCTCGCGCTGCCTGTGTGTGTGTGTCACACTGTCTTGCGCTCTCTCTGTTGCTCGCAGGAAAAACAGGGAGTGACTGAACATGTACAAACCGAAAAGTAAACTGGCTTATTCGTATACCAAGTGTCTGGTCGCGAATATTTAGCTCAATTACGTGGGAGGCGTGCCGATTTCCGCAGTAGTTGCACTTATGAATATACTAAGCACAGTCCTTCACCCGCGAATATTTACCTTATATGGGCAGGCACTCAATTACGTGGGAGGCGTGATGATGCAGACGCAACTCCGTCTCACACGGCGACTGAGCTGCAGGCTATAGTTGTATATATGGACGAAAGTATGTTCCAGTTATGACTGTTAACCGTAGAATTTCGAAATGAAACCTGCCCACCTTTTGTAAGTAAGCTGTAAAGAATGAGCCTGCCAAATTTCAGCCTTCCAACCAACTCGGGAAATTAGAGAATTAGTTTATTGTAGACTACATAACTTATATAGCCATGGTAGACTGTTTACATTCAATCAGGTTAACATCAAATGACTAAACAGTAAGTTAACTTTCATCCACTCAATCTCAAGAACCCAGGGCAACTGATAGATAAGCACCACTTAGGCTGATTCAGGAAGACATTTTATTATTTTTTTAAAACTTGAATTTGCCTTTGTGATGTAGTTTCTTTTCTTTACACAATCCATGCCCAAACCAGTTTACTCCAGGTTAACAGACACTTTGAACTATTTCAGCTATGTAATGCAATAACAATCCTGGATGAGGTATAACTTAGAAATGTGACTGAAAACCTGGACAAAAATTAATACAGACAAGGGGAAATTGTGTATAGTATACTGGGAAAGTATAGACCACTATATTGCCTGAATTAAACTAGAATGTCTCAGATCCAGAAAGCTACTTAACAGCTGATTATACTATAATATCATATCAGCTATTTAAACTTTAATCTTGTATTTTGCCAGTTACAGACCTTGAAGTATAAATATGCTTTGTATATTTCAAAACTGTTTAAAACAAAATCAGCATGTTCAACTTTGTTGGCCAGTTTGCCACATTTTATTAATTACCATTTACTTAGGTGTATCTTGCCACCTTTAAATGAACAAAAAATTAGTTAACATTAAAACCGTGTTATATTGGTTCAAATCCAAATATATAGTCAAGTGTACATAGTACATTATTCTTACTTTCACGTTCTCCTCAAAATGGTTGACAATATTGCATGTAATTATTATATACCTATACACACAAACACTCATATTCACACATATATACAAACACACACAAACAGCCCCAACCCTTTAAATTTAAAAGTTTGCACAAAGGGGTGGAATGAGACTTCCCCTTTCCTCCTTGAAAAAAAACTGTGCCCGGTTAGTTGAGGAGTGGTTGTGGAAAACAATTTTTAGGTCTTTTCAAAGAGGGGTTAAGGTTGGGACTATGACTGGGTCACTGAAGGACATCAGTTTTCTTAATTTTAAACCACTCAATTGCTGTCTGGCATTGTGCTCAGGGTCACTGATCTGTTCACGGATTTCTACCCCAAGCCTTCTGGCAAAGGGGAGCAGTTGCTCCTTCAAGATCAGTCTGTAGTGTGAAGACATCCCTTGAATTATCCTGACAAGATTGAATGTCGCTACTATTGAAAAGTATTGACACAACTTGATGCTACCACCATCGCATTTTACACTGAGGACTCCGTTACATGACTGATGTGCAGTGTAAGAATTACACCACACATACAGCTTTAGTATTAAAGCTAAAAAGTTCTACTTTAGTCTGATCAGCCGTGAATAATCAGCCCCCAAAACACACAGGCACAGAGACAAATGCAAAATACATCTTAATTTCCTCTTTTCAACATACAGTGCACAAATCATCAACAATTACCACTAAGGCTCAGTTTTTCTTCTTCTCTTTCGCTCTCTCTTCTTTACCACCTACACTCCTCCACACAAGCTCTGTCCACCACCTCCCGACTCCAGCTCTCAGAATGGAGTGCGGCAGACTCTTTTATAGTGCACCTGGAAGTGCTCCAGGCGTACTCTGATCTTCTTCCGTCAGCACTCCAGAGTGTGACGGAAGTGCTGTAACGATCCCTGAAAGTACTCCACATGTTTCTAGATCCTTTTCTGCAAACAGCAATTAGGCAAACTGAGAACTGGATCAACTCTACTTGTTTATAAAGTTATGCTATTTCTGATTCAGCTTCAGTCTCTCCAGATACCAATGTAATCAGTGCGTGGCCAAAATCAGCAGCACCAATTCAGCCGCATGGTGAATTGGTAACATTGAGATGGGGGTCTAAGAAATCTAAATTTTGTCTCTTGGTACCCTGGGCCACCAGTTCAGACCTAGAACATATTTTCAGCACTCTGCACCGTGCCCGTGGAGGATGAAAACAATAAAGTAATTATTCTACACTATGAAGTCTCCAATTATGTTAGAATTCCAAACTATGTTAATTCAGCAGTTTGTGGTAAATGCCTCTTAGGGGCGAAGATATCTGACATGGAGTCTAAATTGGTCCTTGTGGCTGACAATGAAACATGTACCTTACTGCTGCATGTTGGCACCAATGATATTTATTTATAGCAATCTGAGGTATTAAAGGGGAACCTCATCACTCTATGCATCAAAACAAATGAAAATGTTACAATTTAATTGTGTCTGGCTTCTTGACAGCATTATAGAGGGGACCCGATTCATAGCAGATAGCATCCTTCACTGCTCGTTAGAGACTTGGTGTACAAATAAAAGCACCACCTTTGTGAACAACTGGGATGATTTTTGGAGAAGACCTGGATTTTTCAGGAGAGATGGTCTTCATCCTAATTGGAGGGGATCAAAACTGCCTAGCTGACTGATTAGAGCACCATCCAAGATCAGGTTTGTGATCTTAAATCACAGGTTGTTGTACAGTAAATCCCACCAGTTACTATCCTGTAGCTGTTACGCAGAATCCCTGTTATGGAGAATCCTTTAAATTTAGTTTTGATGAAAACCTTAAAAACTTGATAACCAAAAAATAAGGAGCACAATTAGACAAGAGATAATACCATATCCTCAACTAGGGTACTTGTAATAGTGACTTAATTCACATTAAAACAAAAAATTTATCACAAGTTCAGAAACATCTTTGTAGTTTTAAATGCTGCTTATTCACCATTAACTTTCTTGGAAATAATATACAAACCGGATTCCAAAAAAGTTGGGACACTAAACAAATTGTGAATAAAAACTGAATGCAATGATGTGGAGATGGCAAATGTCAATATTTTATTTGTAATAGAACGTAGATGACAGATCAAACGTTTAATCCGAGTAAATGTATCATTTTAAAGGAAAAATATGTTGATTCAAAATTTCACGGTGTCAACAAATCCCAAAAAAGTTGGACAAGTAGCAATAAGAGGCTGGAAAAAGTAAATTTGAGCATAACGAAGAGCTGGAAGACCAATAAACACTAATTAGGTCAATTGACAACATGATTGGGTATAAAAAGAGCTTCTCAGAGTGGCAGTGTCTCTCAGAAGCCAAGATAGGTAGAGGATCACCAATTCCCACAATGTTGCGCAGAAAGATAGTGGAGCAATATCAGAAAGGTGTTACCTAGCGAAAAATTGCAAAGACTTTGCATCTATCATCATCATCTGTGCATAACATTATCCGAAGATTCAGAGAATCTGGAACAATCTCTGTGCGTAAGGGTCAAGGCCGTAAAACCATACTGGATGCCCGTGATCTCCGGGCCCTTAAACGACACTGCACCACAAACAGGAATGCTACTGTAAAGGAAATCACAGAATGGGCTCAGGAATACTTCCAGAAACCATTGTCAGTGAACACAATCCACCGTGCCATCCGCCGTTGCCAGCTGAAACTCTACAGTGCAAAGAAGAAGCCATTTCTAAGCAAGATCCACAAGCTCAGGCGTTTTCACTGGGCCAGGAATCATTTAAAATGGAGTGTGGCAAAATGGAAGACTGTTCTGTGGTCAGACGAGTCACGATTCGAAGTTCTTTTTGGAAATCTGGGACGCCATTTCATCCGGACCAAACAGGACAAGGACAACCCAAGTTGTTGTCAATGCTCAGTTCAGAAGCCTGCATCTCTGATTGTATGGGGTTGCATGAGTGCGTGTGGCATGGGCAGCTTGCATGTCTGGAAAGGCACCATCAATGCAGAAAAATATATTCAGGTTCTAGAATAACATATGCTCCCATCCAGACGTCATCTCTTTCAGGGAAGACCCTGCATTTTTCAACAAGATAATGCCAGACCACATTCTGCATCAATCACAACATCATGGCTGCGTAGGAGAAGGATCCGGGTACTGAAATGGCCAGTCTGCAGTCCAGATCTTTCACCTATAGAGAACATTTGGCGCATCATAAAGAGGAAGGTGCGACAAAGAAGGCCCAAGATGATTGAACAGTTAGAGGCCTGTATTAGACAAGAATGGGAGAGCATTCCTATTTCTAAACTTGAGAAACTGGTCTCCTCAGTCCCCAGACGTCTGTTGAGTGTTGTAAGAAGAAGGGGAGATGCCACACAGTGGTGAAAATGGCCTTGTCCCAACTTTTTTGGGATTGGTTGACAACATGAAATTCTGAATCAACATATTTTTCCCTTAAAATGATACATTTTCTCAGTTTAAACTTTTGTTCCGCGATTTATGTTCTATTCTGAATAAAATATTAGAAGTTGGCACCTCCACATCATTGCATTCAGTTTTTATTCACGATTTGTATAGTGTCCCAACTTTTTTGGAATCCGGTTTGTCTTCGCAGCAGTGTGTTAAAGAAGCAATGAAAAAGAAAAGGAAACATTTTGAAAATAACGTAACATGATTGTCAATGTAATTGTTTTGTCACTGTTGTGAGTGTTGCTGTCATATATATATATGTGTATATATATATTTTCAAGTAATTTCTCATCACTTTTAATTATGTTTGATTTGGTTCTGCCATCACCAATACATATTAAAACAAAGACAGTGTGATATCTAAATTTTAACTCTGCTTCAGAAAGTGTAGATATTTTGAGTAAGTCAAGTGTCAATGGAAAATGGTTGAGATCATCCAACATTAAATTATAATATGACCTTCAGAAAGGCTTTGGATACAGTGGATCCCCTTACAACAAAATTGATCAAAGTGCAAACTCACCCTAGATTAATGATAGTAGGCAGGTGCTTAAATTAGAGTGTTGAAAACTGTAGTGTAGATGGACAGCAACAAAGAATTGAATTGCTTGGACAGAACGTGTTAATATAAATTTCTCTTTAAAACCTGCTCAGACTAGTATTCTAAACAATTGTAAACAACAATAATCCTTATGTAATGTTTAGAACAGTGGCTAATCTAACAAATACAAAATTAGAACTACAGTGTAAAATACCAACAGACATTAGCAGTGCAGACTTGCTAATAAAATAAATTCCACTTCTTGGCCTCACATTGCAAACCTAATACTAGCTTGGCAAACCCAATCTCATCTTGCATACACCACTTTAGAAATTTTAAACTTGTAATAGGACAGGAAGTCTTAGCTGTAATTTTTAAAACAAAACCTACTATGTGTTCCTTAGATCCAGTGCCAACAAAACTATTAAAAAGCTAAATGGATGACCTGGCAGCACCTATTCTTAGCATTATCAATACTTCATTATTGAATGGTGCAGTTCCAAATGCACTAAAGTGTCAGTTATCAAAGCATTATTTAAGAAGTCAGACCTAAAGCTACACACATTTAATAATTATAGACCCATTTCAAATGCACCTTTTCTCTCTAAAATACTTCAAAATGTACTGTAGTTGCTGAACAACGTCTGTCTTGCACATGACAATTTGAGGAATTCCAGTCTGGCTTCTGCACTGCTCATAGTGCAGAAATGGCACTAACATGTTGTAAATGAAATTGATGCTATGATGAAGGAAATTCCACTCTAAATATGTTATTAAATTTAAGCTCAGAATTTGATACTATTGATCGCTCTATTTTACTACACAGGCTGGAAACTGACATTGGGCATACAATGTCCTTTCCTGGTTTATTTCTTATTGATCAAAATCAGAAATGTGCTAACAGTACTCCATCATTATACACAGAAGCGACATACAGGTATGGTATTCCGCCGGGCTCAGTACTGGAACCTTTACTGTTTTCTCTTTAGAAGCTTCCACTGGGAACTATTATTAGAACACAATGTTCATTTTCACTTGTACGGAGTTGACACCTATTTATACCTTTCTTTTAGACCTAAAAGATGTTTCTGTGATGTCCTTAATAAGATGTTTTACTTAATTAAAAGAGTGGATGGATTAGAACTACTTGTCTTTAAACACAGATAAAACAGAACTGTTAATTATTGCAGGTATTATGATAACTGCAACAATATTGTGTCATTATTTAATTTGGTTGTAATCACTATTAGTTTTATGCATATACATACATACACACTGAAATACAACAGTATATACACACACACACACACACTCATTATGTTTGATATATTACTATATTTTTTCATAACCTTAAACATTTTTGATTATACAGTATGCTTCACAAGAAAAACTACACTAAAAATGTAATTTGTATTTAACACTTAAAGCTGAAAGCCATCTTAGCAAGAGATTGCATGGAGTCTGAAGAAAAAAATACTACAGAACCAAATTAAATAGCACATGTGAAGGTAATAATACCTTATAACTACTTTAACAGAAACAGCTTTTAAACCTGTGAATAAAAAATTGGTAATAATGCAGTTCAGCAGCACAATAAAATAGGTAGACAAAAAATGATTTTTTCTTAAGTTTAGGCTTATACATTTACAGAGGCAATTATGTGAAACCAAAAAAAAATTAACAGCAGCTAATGTATTAGAGAGAAAGAAAATAAAAAGAGAAACCACAGGAGTCTATATACCTACATTTTGTGCTAAACGTTCCTGAGCTTGGGTCACTATGTGAACTGAGCAGTGAGGAAAGGCTGGGCGTTTTTTCAAGTCTGGTTGATTTAAAAGGCAGTTTAGATCCTGTAGTAGATCTAGCTGAACTTGACCCAGAGTTTGAAGATGCAGTTTCAGGATTAGCTCTCTCTCTTGGTGAAATGTGCATTTTCTCAGAACCTGTGTCCAAAAATAAACAAACAAATAAAAAATAAAAAGTTTAAACAATTATTACTTTCCAACTAAACTCCAAATTTTGGAAAAGTAAGACAATTATAGATATTTCACAATATGAGTTTGCTAAACTTAGTAAACATTCAGAAGGAATTGAACAACTCACCAGGTGTATAAAATGCAAAACTCAATTTTGATGCAACTCTCACAATGTCATTCAGAATTACAGTTAGCCCTTAACTTGCTGCACCCTTTGGAAGCTTTCCAAAAATTAGTCTTGTTTTAAAATAAAATCCCTAAGAATTATGTTGTCAAACTGAAATGCGACTATTCATAAACCTATACCATTTTTTTAAAATCACAGTTTAAAAATAAGCAACATGGCAGAGAAAATGAAAAAAAAAATTAAAAGCATTATAATATTATGGTTTAAATGAAGGAATAAATATTATTAAAAACTTAAAAAGAAAAATGTTAAAATTTCATGGCAAAAAATAGGTAGTTGTCACAATACAAAAAGAAAACAAGAACTTAAAGAATCAAATGTGCTAACCTTTAAATTAAATCAAGACAAATGTAAAGGTTTCTGAGATTCAGAAAAAAATTAAGTGAGCAGAAATCGGTAAATTCAATTAATATTTCACTCACTTGAGAAATAATAAATAGTATGGTTTACAGCAAAGTATATTACAAAAATTCAAAAGGGAGAACTCAATGACTACGTTTGGTGCAGTGTGCTGCACATTAAACCAATAATTAGTAAATCACTGTATTTTATGTTTTGAAGTTTAGATTTTTGGTTTTATTTCCATTTAAATATAACTTCAGTATACAAACCCACAAATGTATTTTAGTTTATAATGGAAATTATTGGTCACTATAGGACTTGTGACATTAGGCCCTATTGACATGTAAACATCCAGGGAAAAATCAGAAAACCAGATGACAGCTGAAGACCTACAAATAGATAGAACTCCTGGTTACAGAGGGACAGAGTAGAGAGAAGGTACATATATGAAATTATGCCATTTATTGAATAAATGTAAATTATATTTGAATAAGATAAGGAGAGGCTTCCACACCCTGCTGTTTCTTTTCAAAGTTTAACACCTTAGTTCTGCCTTTTTGGAAGTAATGTTTATCGATGAAATCCACAAGTATTTGCTGCAGCAAATTTGCTGGGCTCAGCAATGAACTTGTTGGACGAATATTTCTCCGAAAATTCACTGTGCGGTTGGCTTAGGCAAACTTTCTTTTCCCAGCACTTAATGATGCTTTGCATGACCAGCATAATGTCACAGAATTTTAGCAGTTTCTGTTCCAGCCTCACCAGCAAGCTGGTTGAAGCCAAAGTAAACCACCACCCCCCCAGCTCATCAGAGAGATGCCCTTAGCAGCAGCTGCCACAGTGGTGGCAATCCAATGGATGTGTGGAGATACTTCTTAAAGACTCAACAACTTAGGAAGACTCAAGGTGGAAGTAGCAGCAATCACTGAAAGCTCCTGATCTACATGGAGAGTGACTACAATACATGCACTGGTGGACATGGGATACAAGACTGGATTTAAGTTGCAAGCTTGCTCAGTATGCACTGGAAGAAGGCTTTCAGGGCTACAGATGGAGTGGTCAAAGACAAGGGAACCCAGCTGTCCATAGTTCACATTCATAAAAATGATTGAGACCTGGATCAGCTAAGCTTTCCAGCCCCCTGTTGCTGATTCCTGGGACTAGACTGGTCACTGTTCTCCACCTATCTAGTGATCGCCCTCTGGTTTTTAAGTTATGTGCACTGGACTTGTGGGAGCCACGCCTAAGTGAATTCATGCTTTCTCTTGCCACTGTCGGCAATAAATGTTACTGTTCTGATGTTTTATTTTATTAATTTTGGGGAGGCATAGTGGTTAATATTGCTGTCTAATATTTTTGGCCACAATAATTGGTTCAACATAGATGGCAGATACTTTCCTAGCCCTCTGGGACACTTAAGGCAATTGCACCATTATAATCCACTCAAGAGGAGTTCTGCTATTTCTGCTCTGTTGACTTCAATGAATTTCACAGAGTTTGGTGAAATTCCTAAAACTTTTGCAATTTCGCCAAACTGAAGGTGAAGTCAATTCAGTGAGTTTTGTTCATCACTAGCTGGAAGTCATTGTGCCATTCAGTTTTTAATCTTTGTATCTAAACTAAGCCACCCAGACAAAAAGTGAGACAAGAACCTTGCACTAAATATATGTATGATTGATGATGATTTTTTTACAAAGCATGTGTCCTCTGCAAAATGCATTTGGCAACAATTGATGAGAAAGGACATAAAGCCTATGGATTTCTAATCGATGCTTGCTGAGCAAAATAATCACATTAACAACAAGTAAAGCAAAAGATTATTTGAATGGAACCTATTTGTAAATGTCAGACAATATGAGTTTAGAACTGAAAAATTTAGCAAAGCCAGTTTTTATTATTTTTTTTAATAGACAAGAGATTCATTAAACAAAAGGAAAACAATCTTTCACAAACCTCTTGATAAGGTTCTGCACTCAGGATTATTCTTGAAATCAGAAATAATTAGCATCCAAGGAAACCAATAGAACAAACATATTTCAAGCTAATTAAATGAATAAAACAAACAGCATAAATAAAATGATAATGGAGTAAGTTCATTACAGTAACATCTTTTAGGAATCTGTCCTAGAATTTTTTCTGGTTTCAGAAGTAATAAGAAAATGTGTAATATTTATAGAATAAGCCAAAATTGAAGGAATGCAGAAGGGTAAATGCTTTATAATATCAGAAAATGATAAAACTTGGTAAATCCTCTTAAAATTAAGTGCAGAGATAGACATTCTGGTAAACACAACATTAATTATAAATATACCAGTAATGGCGTACTGCACGATAACATGCAGTGAATACACTTGACTTGACCATACACCGCGCCTGTATGCATCTGCCGCACGGCCGCCCTGCTGCCCACTGCTAAGAGTTGATTCTACAGTAAAATAAAATAAAAATAAAAAGGGTAATAATTCGAAAACTCTTTGCTTTTAATATAAAGCTGTAGTGCAGAGTTTCAGCATTGTATGTGTGTACCAAATTTCAGGCTACAGGTTATTTGATTTTTGACCTTGACTTTACTGGGTTGATCATTGAACTTGGAGGTCAATCATCACCCCGAAAGCAGACAGTAGAGGTCACATAGTATATGTACCAAATTTCACATCAATAGGTCAAACGGTTAGCAAGCTGCAGTTGATTTAAAATCCTGGACAGACAAACGGACAGCCACGGTACCGTATTATAGAAGATGATTTTGGGAGATGCTGACATGTATGAAGGAATGTTACAGTATCATAATTTTCCAGGCAACATGTAGAGTCTATTCAAATGGCAAATAAAGTTTTATTAATACTGCAAAAACTGTAAGCAAAAGTTCATAATGCTCCAGTCTAGTAAAGAAACAAAGAAACAGCATCTGGAGCAGCATGTGCCATTCTGGTCAAATTACGTAGAGACTATCAAGTACCTGCAACCAAGGACTGAATGGCATGTTGTGTGCTGGTAGACAAATGGAACTGAATACATACAGATAAACAGGGACTTTATCCATAAAGTAGGTTTTTTGAAGTTAAAGGTGAATCTATCTGAATTATTGCAATTCAATACTGAACTATAAAGTCAAAGGAAACAAAAGTGAAATCAGCTAGGAACTGCATTCTAAACAGAAAATAGGATTCACTTCTCCATAAATTGTTGTAAAAATACAAAATGGTGCAACTGAAACAAAGATTCTAGTCATGTAGAGGATGAGTAGCAATAGCCATGATGACCAAAAATCAACCTAATTAACATACAAGGCCATCTATTTGGTTTGCCAAAAAAGAGCTTGACAAACTACATTTCCTCCATTCACTTGAGAAACCTTCCTTTGTTCTTGTATGATTTGCACATACTGCATGTATCAAGTATATTTTGTATTTTGGAAGTACCTATGATTTAAGCCATTGAGTATTTTAATTTCTCATTTTCAATTCATTTCCATTAAAAAAGACTATTAATTTGTATTATAAAAGATCAAATAATCCAAGCTTTTGTTTGCATTTACACAAAGTGCATGGATATATGCATAAAATAGAAGCAAACAAGTTTACAATGGGCAATCAAAAAAGTTCCTGGAATTGTGATACAGCAGGAGAGTGAGAAATCAGATTATGCACACATTGATGTGGAGGGGAGTACAGTACATCTGTAGACCAGTTACAACAGGACTGGATTGGTTGCGGCATGTAGTGTTGTTTTAATTACTGTTTGAGTTAGATGTGTGCATAGTGATTCGGCACAATGTTGCAGTTCGAACAATGTGCTAACATCAAATTCAGGTGCAAATTGGGAAAATCAACTTCAGACACACTAGTGGCATTTAATAGCGTAGGTCCATAACCATAAACAAATTGAAGTGGATTTGATAAAAAATGGATAGAGCAGTGAACATCTAATTTGCTGTAACGTTTTGTGGTCACAATTTCACATTATTCATGGTATACTCAACAATTTCCTGAATGCCATTAACATCAAAGCTGAATATTTGATGTGTTGGTGTAAAAGGAGAATGATGGAAATGCAACAGGAATTATGTGTAAACCTATTCATATTACTGTAAAGTAGTGCAGACTACAATTAAATTTAAAACCTATTAAATGTTTGAACATTCAGTAACTTTGTGCTTTGTTGACCCTGAATTCCACTTCTCAGTGTAGTAATATTTGTCATTCCGTTAAACTTTTATTAGCAAATAAGATCACTGTTCTACTACTGTGTAACTGGGTTAGTAGTTCAAATATTTTGCTCATTGGTAAGTTTTGTAACGATTCTGATTTTCAATATTAGGCCAAGTATACTATATGAACCTGCTCATTCAATGTAGTACTAACAGCATAATTCTGAAAACAACGATTATTTGTCAATAAATTATTTCAGTTATATTATTTAGTGAACAACATATTTATTGTTGTAAATTTTTAGCACAAATTATCTTTACATTTGATTCTATTACTCATTTTTAGAATATACATGAACTGTAGTAGTGCTATCGTCTTTCAACAAGGAGGCTGGTATTTCAAATGGAATTTGCATATATCCCAATGTCCACTGGCTCTCCTCCAGGTGCATTTGGTTTCCTCTTATAATTCAAAAACATGCAGTTTAGATGGACTGACGATGCTAAATTGTTCCTAGTGGGGGGTTGGTTTAGGGAGAATTCTTGTGAGTCTGTATGTTAACCCTGAGATGGAATGGTGACAAGTTCAGGGATCGTTCCCATCTTTCATCCTGAGCTTGCTGGGATATTCTCCAGCTTCCCCATTACCCTGATCCTCATGAAGCCATTTTAATGGGGATAAGAAATAGATTATTTTAAAAGAGTTAAACATTTTGTAATCAAATGAGTCACACAATAAGGAATGAGCAGTTTAACTGCAAAGTTTCAATTAGATAAGAAACTAAAGGCTATACAGCATATATCTATAAAAAGCTAATAGTGACCAATTTGCCAGCCTGAGGTGTATGAATAAACCTTTTACAATTTTTATTCTTTACATGGAAAAGTAACTATGTCATTTTACTTCTTTTTTTGCTTCTTGCAGCAGCTATGTTTATTTCCTGTTATAAGTAGGTAACACCCAATTTGGCCTCTGTACTTGACTACTTTGAACAGACGCCAGAAAATTAAATAAATAATAATAAAATAAAATCCTTAAGTCTCTAGAGTACATTTGAGGTTACTTGAATCTGAAGCCATCACAATGCCCTCTTGAGGTTTTCAGTAGCAATGGCATGTGCCTAAATCAGTTTTGTTAATCAAAAACAGCTTTGTTGAGATTATCGAGCGCTTTTAGCCACCTGCCATCAAATGGTGCTTTACAGTACTGCAACCAATTGAGGGAAATCTCAGGACAGTTAATACTTTATAAATACAGTCAAATGCCAGGAACTTAACTAAAATACATTTTAATACTTTCCACACTTTAGGCTTATTTTGGCTATCAAAATATTAAACAGTGGAAATGTGGCCATAGCAAGAGAAACATGAAGAGTTAAGTTTCTGCAACTAACAAATTTTTTTGGAGAGATAGAAGAAAAAAAAAAATACTACAGTACTAACAAACTTCTTTGGATAAAAAAAATAAATTGTTTTTAAATTAGGGCTGTACTATGTTTGTGCAAATCATTTTAGTTTAGCTATTTTCTAAATGTTAAATAACAAAATTCTTTATTCTGGGAAAATATACCTGAAAGATTTCTACAAACAGTTTTCTGAGATACTGCATATTGTGTGTATAGTAGGTGTTCAGGTGTCTTTGAAAAAGAAACTTGCCAGGACATTGCAGATTTTACACAATGAAGTACAGTATATTGCATACCAAAAATGCATGTAAGAAAAAATTTGAGAAAAATTTTAGAATAACTGTCATCAACACAAGTTATCATGGGCCATTCAATGCAGAATTTCTTTAAAAGAAATTAAGAGTTAATGATTAGACTAATTCTTATAAAAGAACACAATTATTTATTAAACAAAATTATAATCACATGCTTAGTATGTCCACCACACTAATTCTATGTATTAAGAAAAATCACTAAAGTGATCATATCACATTTTAAATATATATTTATTCGCGGTCTGTGAAAGGATAAGCTTTGTTATACACAACATATTATTACTGAAGCAATATTAAAATTTAGGAATGTTTGGAGGCTGTATCTCAAAAGTAGTTATATAATTAAATATCCATTCAGAACTACATAAAAACATAAGCAAACACTTACATACTTACTTACATATGCTGTGTACACACTCTCACACACCCATCCATTCACACACTTACCGTAAAGAAAAACCTATTCATTTTAATGTTTATAATCATGTTTTATTGACAGCTGTCTAAAATAAACAAGAAAAAAATACAGTTGCCTTACCAAGCCTTGACATCTGTTTGATGTTTGATGGTGAAACGATTCTAGTAGCATGGCGATTTTTGTTTAAAGTTTCTAGCTTCAGTTTTGGTACAGGAGGTGGCAGTCTAAGGTTTGCAGCTGGAGCACGAAGATCAGCCGTGTTTTTCGGCTTGATGAGGGATGGCATCTGTCCAAATCTGGCTTTACTAACATCTGGAGAAACCAGCAATTTAGCTGAAATTGTCTGAAAGAAGATGTTACTGTTATTCAAAGACTGCAATTTACATTTGCCATAATCAGAATTTCTACCATCCTGTACTGAGCTGGCCATCTAAGACGAGAACAAATACTACAAACATTAAGCACGCTAAGGAATGCTAACTTGCTATTGTGCTACATTCCCTTGGGATACTAGGCAGCTTTAGCCAATTTTTTTTGCACTCGCAGCACACAGACTATATTTGTGCTGAAAAGCAATTTAACTCTCATACGGAGGAGTAAAGGTTTAAATCTACTATGGGGATGTAATAAAATATTCCACTTCTTGTTTCCAATCAGATGATAAATGCAAAAGAGAGGGAATTTCTAAAAAGCATTTACGTCACATTTTCATTTATTTATTCATAAATGTTCATGAAAAGTACATTAACTTTATTTAATGCATTTTGACTAATTAATCATCTTTATATTACACTAGAACACTTATTTGGCAGAAATGTATACAATACAGATGTAAGATCTGAAAGAAACCAGTAGGAAGATAGAAATATACAATACCTTATACAGAATACTATGCTGACTTGCAAGAACGCATCTTCATTTTTATTTCTAAATGTAAACATTACTCACTAATTAGATATTTTAGGAGTATTGCAATTATTAGTTTTTATATTGATGCAAACAGCTACATAAACTTAAAATGTGAAATGCAAAACTGTTTCAGTAACGTTACACTCAAACAATTTCAATTTTACTAAATAATAAAAATATGCAGCACAGAAGCCAAACAAATTTACATTTTTCTAAATGGAAAATAATGATGCAATTAATCTTTGGAAATACCTTTATTTCTTTGTACTTTAAAAGAATCAAAGTCAACATGCATTATTTAAGTGAACTATATATAGTAATCAATAATAACTCTAAAATAAGACAACACTGTTATTTAACTTTTATAATTCAATTTCAGCGAGTAACAGCATAAAAGTCACTGGCACAAATTAAGAGACATAATTCTAAAGTAATTTTTTTTTGCCCTTTTTCATTAAAGCTGTAAAACAAAATACTTATGTAATAAACTAGAATAAAAAAGGCTATTAGTGGGGGCGATTTTGAAAAATTATGGTGATACACAGTATTGAAATAGCATAAACAACTAATGAAAAACAGCGTATTACAAAGTGCAAACTATACACAAAATGCATTAAGTGCAAAATCCAGAACTATACACACAAGATAATAATAATGATGCATAATATACAATTTATTTTTTTTGCCAAAGTATCTTATATGTTTGGATCAAGTGAAGATGGGCATAACTGGAGGAGGGATAATTTGGTGTGATGCCTCTGGTGTGAAAGAAAAGCCTCAGCTTCACATCTTAGCACATCACTGTGAAACATCCTAGCAGCTTATTCCAAGACAACAGGTCAAGTAGAGGAAGAGTAGCAGTAGCCATGATGACCACTAATTAAAATCTTTGGTTAGATCGTTATTACAGCTGACCACCCAGAAACATTTACTAGGGAGTTTGGCACCCCCTAACAAGACTTTACTCTCTTAAAGATTACAAATTACAAAACACTCGTTGCAATTATCTAGCAGGTGGACAAGAGGATCTCCAAGGACTGCCCCAAGTCTCATTAGAAATAACATGTTTTGGCCCTTTTTGTACAGCATACTAAATCTGGGTTATCCATCTGATCCAGGCTACAGTTAAGATGGACAACCAGGCTCTAATACATTTCAACTATATCTGACAACCCTCAATAAAAGGTCAAACTATTATGAGGTATCTTTGTTAACAAATGTATTAATACTATTGTCAGATATATATATCTATCATCTTTAATAAACACACACACACACACACACGCAGGCAGGCCCACGCGAGAGACACGCACGCACGCACACACGTTGTTTATTAGATTGCAGATTTTTCTAATGTTCATTTTATCCCTGTGCTTAAAACTCATTAAAAAAAGGTGTTTTTAGTGAGCAGGTCGTAAGGCTATAGCGCGAACTCTTGCAGTGTTGGTTTTCTTAGTGTTATTCAATGTTTTTACATTTAGTTTACTATTACTATGTGCATTCAATGGTATAATTAACTATATTTGTGCTTAAAATCTTAAAAAACATACATATTTACATACAGTTTATATGATCTGGAACGGATTAATTGTATTTACATACAATCCTATGGGGGAAATTACTTCGGTTCCACTGTATTACTGTCTGACAAAATTACAGGCATTTTACGAAAATACAAACCAGTATTACTGAGAGAGAAAATTAAAGGCACACAATACAGTGACGCATATTACAGCCACACACAAGGTCCCTTGCCATTTAATATAGACTGTTCCTACTAATGTTTATGCACTACTGTTCTAGCGGCTGTTATTGTAACGGGCTTAATGTCTTTAATATATATATATATATATATATATATATATATATATATATATACACACACATACATACACACACACACACACAGCGGAACCTCGATTTACGAGTAACTTGGTTTACGAGTGTTTTGCAAGACGAGCAAAAATTTTTAATAAATTTTGACTTCATAAACGAGCGATGTCTTGCAATATGTGTTGTATGGATACACTTTGTCTGCTGAGTGTCATGTGATCACAACTGAGCTGATGGTGGTTCTCTCTCTCTCTCTCATCTCGCTCGCCCAGCGCGTCTCTCTCTCTCTCCTTATCTCGCTCGCTGCACCCCCCCACAAAAAACATCCACTCACATACAGTGGTGTGAAAAACTATTGCCCCTTTCCTGATTTCTTATTCTTTTGCATGTTTGTCACACAAAATGTTTCTGATCATCAAACACATTTAACCATTAGTCAAATATAACACAAGTAAACACAAAATGCAGTTTTTAAATGATGGTTTTTATTATTTAAGGAGAAAAAAATCCAAACCTACATGGCCCTGTGTGAAAAAGTAATTGCCCCCTGAACCTAATAACTGGTTGGGCCACCCTTAGCAGTAATAACTGCAATCAAGCGTTTGCGATAACTTGCAATGAGTCTTTTACAGCTCTCTGGAGGAATTTTGGCCCACACATCTTTGCAGAATTGTTGTAATTCAGCTTTATTTGAGGGTTTTCTAGCATGAAACGCCTTTTTAAGGTCATGCCATAGTATCTCAATTGGATTCAGGTCAGGACTTTGACTAGGCCACTCCAAAGTCTTCATTTTGTTTTTCTTCAGCCATTCAGAGGTGGATTTGCTGGAGTGTTTTGGGTCATTGTCCTGTTTCAGCACCCAAGATCGCTTCAACTTGAGTTGACGAACAGATGGCCGGACATTCTCCTTCAGGATTTTTTGGTAGACAGTAGAATTCATGGTTCCATCTATCACAGCAAGCCTTCCAGGTCCTGAAGCAGCAAAACAACCCCAGACCATCACACTACCACCACCATATTTTACTGTTGGTACAATGTTTTTTCTGAAATGCTGTGTTCCTTTTACGCCAGATGTAACGGGACATTTGCCTTCCAAAAAGTTCAACTTTTGTCTCATCAGTCCACAAGGTATTTTCCCAAAAGTCTTGGCAATCATTGAGATGTTTCTTAGCAAAATTGAGACGAGCCCTAATGTTCTTTTTGCTTAACAGGGGTTTGTGTCTTGGAAATCTGCCATGCAGGCCGTTTTTGCCCAGTCTCTTTCTTATGGTGGAGTCGTGAACACTGACTTTAATTGAGGCAAGTGAGGCCTGCAGTTCTTTAGACGTTGTCCTGGGGTCTTTTGTGACCTCTCGGATGAGTCGTCTCTGCGCTCTTGGGTAATTTTGGTCGGCCGGCCACTCCTGGGAAGGTTCACCACTGTTCCATGTTTTTGCCATTTGTGGATAATGGCTCTAACTGTGGTTTGCTGGAGTCCCAAAGCTTTAGAAATGGCTTTATAACCTTTACCAGACTGATAGATCTCAATTACTTCTGTTCTCATTTGTTCCTGAATTTCTTTGGATCTTGGCATGATGTCTAGCTTTTGAGGTGCTTTTGGTCTACTTCTCTTTGTCAGGCAGCTCCTATTTAAGTGATTTCTTGATTGAAACAGGTGTGGCAGTAATCAGGCCTTGGGGTGGCCAAGGAAATTGAACTCAGGTGTGATACACCACAGTTAGTTTATTTTTTAACAAGGGGGCAATTACTTTTTCACACAGGGCCATGTAGGTTTGGATTTTTTTTCTCCCTAAATAATAAAAAACATTTAAAAACTGCATTTTGTGTTTACTTGTGTTATATTTGACTAATGGTTAAATGTGTTTGATGATCAGAAACAGTTTGCATGACAAACATGCAAAATAATAAGAAATCAGAAAGGGGGCAAATAGTTTTTCACACCACTGTATAAGAATGAAGCAGATGCACCAGGGGTAAATGCAAAAGATGGCACTGTTTGGATGCACCCAGCGGTCGGGAATCATCCTGCCAAGCAGTCTGCCCCACACCTGTCCTCCAATGAAGCAGCATGGCTTACAGAACTCACTAACATATCGTGCAAAATCGTATTTGTGATTATATTTTGTGATGCTCTTTACATAAGAAACATTTATATGTTACTTATATAAAAGCCAGATCGAATGTTAAGATTTATTTGCTTATCTTCCTAAAGTGTAAAGTCACAAGTAGAATACAGAGCTCCACACAACTGTTGTTATGGTTCTGCCTTTGTCCAGAAACCATTTCATAAGCTTTATGACCTTAGTCTCGGAAAGTCTTTCTCCCATGGGGCGACTGGAAGCTTTTCCTGATTAAGATCAAACACAGTTGCGTAGGGTGGGACAGGAGCTTCCACCTGCAGCTGAAGTCACTTCAATACACATGTAGTTTGTCAGCGTGCCTGTGTCAATCAAATACAGGAAGCTCTGCAGGCTTTGGTAATTCTAGTGTTACTGCAATCTTGGAAAGTGAGACGATGCCTGAGGAGTGGAGAAGTGTACGGATACAGGGTGATATGCACAACTATAGAGGAATAAAACTGATCAAGCAAAGCATGAAGTTATGGGAAAGAGTAGTAGAAGCTAGGTTAAGGAGGGAGGTGATGATTGGTGAGCAGCAGTTATGGTTTCATATTGGGAAAGAGCACTATAGATGCACTATTTGAGCTGAAGGTGTTGGAGAAGTACAGAGAAGGCAAGGAGGAGCTGCATTGTGTCTTTGTGTACCTAGAAAAATCATAAGACAGGGTACCTAGACATGAGCTGTGGTATTGTGTTGGAAAGTCAGGAGTGGCAGAGAAGTATGTAAGAGTGTGTGACAGTGGTGAGGTCTGCAGTAGGAGTGACAGATGCAGTCAAGGTGGAGGTTGGATTACATCAGGGATTGGCATTGAGCCCTTTCTTATTTGCAACGGTCATGGACATGTTGACAGACGAGATTAAACAGGAGTCCCTGTGGACTATGATGTCTGTGGATGATACTGTGATATGTAATGGGAAAAGGGAGCAGGTTGAGGAGACCCTGCAGAGGTGGAGATATGCTCTAGAGAGGAGAGGAATGAAGGTCAGTAAGACCAAGTTAGAATACATGTGTGTGAATGAGAGGGAGGCCGGAGAAATAGTGAGAATGCAGGGAGTAGAGTTGGCAAATGTGGATAAGTTTAAATACTTAGGATCAACAGTGCTGAGTAATGGGGAGTGAGAAAGAGAGATGAAGAAGAGAGTACAGGTAGGGTGGGGAAAGAGTGTCAGGAGTGATTTATGACAGACGGGTACCAGTAAGAGTGAAAGGGGAGGCCTACAAGACAGTAGTGAGTGAAGCTATGTTATATGGGTTGAAAACGGACAAAAGACAGGAGTCAGAGCTGGAGATGGCAGAGTTAAAGATGCTAAGATTTACATTGGGTGTGAGAAGAATGGACAAGAATGAGTACATTAGAGAGTCAGCTCAGGTTGGACAGTTAAGAGAAAGCCAGAGAGGAGAGATTGCATTGGACATTTGCGGAGGAGAGATGTATATTAGGAGAAGGCAAAAAGAGGAAGAGAGGAAGGCCTAAGAGGAGGTTTATGTATGTGGTGAGAAATGTCATGCAGGTGGTAGGTGTGACTGAGCAAGATGTAGAGGATGGGAAGATATAGAAACAGATGATGTGCTCTAAAGACCCCTAACAGGAGCAGCCAATAGAAGCAGAAGATAATTTCATCTCTGTAACTATAAGTACAACCTATTTATGTTTGCTCTTGATGCACAGCCTTGTTTTTCAAAACCAAAGCCTAGAAGTATGGCATATAGGAACTTTCACTATGGGTCAGATTTTTGAGATATACCTTTGATCCTTGTCCCAAGGGGTAGCTGGAATTCAGGATGAGTGGCAAGGAATACTATATTGTGATCTATCAAGAAAAATTTTCAAACTGTTAATGGGTGTGTCAGGGTTAATAAGTCTGCCTTTAAACCATGACACCCTATTTTATTTTTCAAACTAGATAACTAGTTTTTAAAAATATCTTGCACAATCTTTCAGAATACTCTGTAATATATCACACTTTCTCCAACATGAGAGAAAATTGTGAATGCACCATACAGTATATTACAAAAGAAAACTGGCTCACTTCTTAGCAGTACCATGATCTCAAAAGGGAAAGTGCTTCTTGCAAACTGTAAAGAAAACATAAGCCTATGCAGGACCTTCACAAACTTTATGATCTTGAAAATGTCAATTTTATAGTATATCTATTCCCTGAAAACTAAATTGCAAACCAAACTTGACCAAAGATATTTGCTATTTTTCATTGGCCTAAAAATGTCTAATATTGGAAGTTCATTAGACTTTGCATGCTCCCCAACTTGACTTGATTAGACTGTATACTGTATTTGCTTGATTTTATGATTTGGAAACAGATCAGTCAGGTCAGGAAGCATGCACTGGTACAGCGTGTTGCTGCATCAATCACTTGATGAAAACTCAGGATCCTGGTCGTCAACCCCCTAGGCAGGCACACAGTCCAGTTCCACCCTACGGAAATGACCTATCTGCGGCTGCCAGGTGTTACGTGGGCATCCCCTTGGCTTGGTCCAGCCACCTGGGTCTTAAACAATGGGGATCCTGCGAGCCAGATACACTGTGTTAATATTCTTAATACAGCAAGGTGAAGGGGCTAGTTATACTTTTCATTCTTTTTTTTTCTTTTGACTAAATAACTGCCATCTTAAGCTGCTCAAAAACTTCAAAGCAGCTAATGATCTTCAGAGATCAGTAACCAGTGTTAACCAGTAAGACGCATTTTATGTTAATGATTTTATCAGTGAAGGGAAAATATACTTTTGACACAGAGTGACAAATAGCTTAGCAGTGACCGTGCTGCAGAGTTAATCGAAGCAGTACCTTAGAATTAAAATTTTGTTCACTCTGCACTCTGGGAGCACAAGGAGTAAAGTAATCTCTCCCAAAGACCATTTATCAACCTCCAAAATATAATGCATCTGTTACTGAAGAATTCTAAGACTTAGTATATATAACAAGTACTCTATATGGTAGGTTCCTAGCTGTAGATTTACAGTGGTGTGAAAAACTATTTGCCCCCTTCCCGATTTCTTATTCTTTTGCATGTTTGTCACACAAAATGTTTCTGATCATCAAACACATTTAACCATTAGTCAAATATAACACGAGTAAACACAAAATGCAGTTTTTAAATGATGGTTTTTATTATTTAGGGAGAAAAAAATCCAAACCTACATGGCCCTGTGTGAAAAAGTAATTGCCCCCTTGTTAAAAAATAACCTAACTGTGGTGTATCACACCTGAGTTCAATTTCTGTAGCCACCCCCAGGCCCGATTACTGCCACACCTGTTTCAATCAAGAAATCCCTTAAATAGGAGCTGCCTGACACAGAGAAGTAGACCAAAAGCACCTCAAAAGCTAGACATCATGCCAAGATCCAAAGAAATTCAGGAACAAATGAGAACAGAAGTAATTGAGATCTATCAGTCTGGTAAAGTTAAGAAAGCCATTTCTAAAGCTTTGGGACTCCAGCGAACCACAGTGAGAGCCATTATCCACAAATGGCAAAAACATAGAACAGTGGTGAACCTTCCCAGGAGTGGCCGGCCGACCAAAATTACCCCAAGAGCGCAGAGACGACTCATCCAAGAGGTCACAAAAGACCCCAGGACAACGGCTAAAGAACTGCAGGCCTCACTTGCCTCAATTAAGGTCAGTGTTCACGACTCCACCATAAGAATGAGACTGGGCAAAAACGGCCTGCATGGCAGATTTCGAAGACGCAAACCACTGTTAAGCAAAAAGAACATTAGGGCTCGTCTCAGTTTTGCTAAGAAACATCTCAATGATTGCCAAGACTTTTGGGAAAATACCTTGTGTACTGATGAGACAAAAGTTGAACTTTTTGGAAGGCAAATGTCACGTTACATCTGGCATAAAAGGAACACAGCATTTCAGAAAAAGAACATCATACCAACAGTAAAATATGGTGGTGGTAGTGTGATGGTCTGGGGTTGTTTTGCTGCTTCAGGACCTGGAAGGTTTGCTGTGATAGATGGAACCATGAATTCTATGGTCTACCAAAAAATCCTGAAGGAGAATGTCCGGCCATCTGTTCGTCAACTCAAGTTGAAGCGATCTTGGGTGCTGAAACAGGACAATGACCCAAAACACTCCAGCAAATCCACCTCTGAATGGCTGAAGAAAAACAAAATGAAGACTTTGGAGTGGCCTAGTCAAAGTCCTGACCTGAATCCAATTGAGATGCTATGGCACAACCTTAAAAAGGTGGTTCATGCTAGAAAACCCTCAAATAAAGCTGAATTACAACAATTCTACAAAGATGAGCGGGCCAAAATTCCTCCAGAGCACTGTAAAAGACTCATTGCAAGTTATCGCAAACGCTTGATTGCAGTTATTGCTGCTAAGGGTGGCCCAACCAGTTATTAGGTTCAGGGGGCAATTACTTTTTCACACAGGGCCATGTAGGTTTGGATTTTTTTTTCTCCCTAAATACTAAAAACCATCATTTAAAAACTGCATTTTGTGTTTACTTGTGTTATATTTGACTAATGGTTAAATGTGTTTGATGATCAGAAACATTTTGTGTGACAAACATGCAAAAGAATAAGAAATCAGGAAGGGGGCAAATAGTTTTTCACACCACTGTAAATATACATGTTGTTAAAAAGCATTTAAGAAAACATTTTTGATGCTTATAGGTTTGCTAATATTCTAAATTATCACTTTGAAACTAGCACTTGTCCTATTACAGCCAGAATAGTTAGAATATTTAATGCTAAAAAAAACATCAAGAAAAATCCTTCAGCACCAAAATTTCTTTGGAAGACACATACATTGTCTAAACTTAAGAGGAAATGTTGCAAGGTGGGGTATAAATGAAGGAATACTAAATTAACATTTCACTATGACATACTAAAGCGGGGTGCCCACACTTTTTCGGCTTGCAAGCTACTTTTAAAATGACCAGGTCAAAATGACCTACCTACATATTTTGTGTATGTATGTATATATATATATATATATATATATATATATATATATATATATATATATATACACACACACACAGAGTATCAGAGGTGGGTAGTCACATTTACTCTGTTACATTTGCTTGAGTCACTGTTTAAAAAAAATTGGACTTCTAAGAGTAGTTTTGGGTAAAAGGTGTCATTTTGCTCAACTTCTCACTACCTAACATCTGGAATAAAGGCAGTGCAACTCAGAAAAATAATCATATACACTGATATACTCCTATATACGTATATATTGAAATTAAAGAACAAAAAGGATCACTTCTAGCCTCACCTATAGCACAATGAAGGACTGATTAGGTGATAAGTCTATAGGATGACTAATTGCTCTGTGGCTGTCATATCTTATCTATGCTTTAGGAATGTCGGTTTGTAATTTTAGTGCCTCAGGAAGAATGAGGGTTCACTTGCAAGAGATCTATTTAATTAAAAAAAATGGTGGTTGCAAGGACGCCAAGATTCATACCATCAAAAGACTGTGATTTGTTTATTTTATTGCAAGGTACCCCAGGAGCACAGCCAGCATTGACCCAGCATGGACACACTCACACATAGAGACACTGATAAGTAGCTCAATGAATGAATGAATATATATCAATTATTGAACAGAAAAAAAAATATTACAGAAAAAAGTGTACGAATTAGCCCACCCCAGTTCCTCTACATTTGTAATTACTTACATACACCACACAGTAAACAATTAACATTAACAAGTCCAAATTCTGACAAAGTCCAGTACAGGAGAAGCAGATGATGGGAGTGTGCAATGAAAAACCTTGTGAACAGCCCAATGAAGTAAATGTAAAGTTTTGTTCTATAAGATTTCCATTGCATCGTAAAGATTTGATGCGACTGGGAACACTCCCCAGACAAAAACATATCTAGGAGACTTACAATACAAATATGTAGCTGAAGCTATAATCCAATAGTGCGTATGTTTAATAGAGACAAATATAAACTGTTTATTCTGGTCACCTAAGCATCTTTCGAGGTCCTTTTTAAAAAGTATACAGTACTGAATCTGCCCAATAGTGTAAAACTGCCAGGGCTGCTGGGAGTAAGACAAATTTACATAGCGCGACTACAAAATTGTATGAGCAACTTCATAACATTTATTTAAAAAAATCCATGAAAGTACTAAAACATCTAAAAAATATCAGGTAATTTAAGCTTAATACTATTTTTTACTGGAGGCTGCTATAAACACAAGAGAAACAAAAGTGTTTAAAAAAAAAAAAACATGGGTAGTCCGACTCATGAAATGTTTTCAGCACATTCACCTATAATTAGGTCACATGATGCATGTACCTCTGAATCATCATGGAAGTATCTCTATTATTGGATACAACACTTGTTTGCAGTTTAGGGCAGTTTTTTTTTTTTTTTTTGAACAGGGAAAGCTTGATCTCTGACAGAGTGGAAGTACTAAATAGAATGCAGTAATCGCTACATTTCATAATTAGTATATTGCATCACCTGTATTTATAATTGGGATTAATATGATTAATTGTTCAGACCTAAATTAGTATGACACTGAATAAAACGCTGCATGGATTATAAATGCTGGCCATTTAGGTCAAAACCTATTTTCTTTCAGAAAGGATATCCAAGAAGTTCTCAGAAAGAAAACTACCACTAATTAGAACTACCCAAACTCATTCTGTCTAAAGTTTTTTGTTCTGAACAGCTTAAGTTTGGGAAAAAACCTTCTATAAGAATCTAAATATCTTAGTTTACAACGTTTTACATATAGGATTTATGAATCATTTTATGTATTTATTCAAAGCGCAGCCACTTATTACATTAAAAATGCAGAAACAAAACTACAAACAATACACTTTCTATAATCATTTTTAGTGGATGTAACCAAAAAAATATCCTGTAGACAACAGCCCTATATGCAACAGAAGCTTTAGCTTTATACAGATCTGGCAACAGACTCTACAAAAATGTCTAATAAAGATAAAGTACCTAGACACTGAGCTACTGTAAACACATTTAATTAGCTGGTCATTTTTTCTTCTCTTATTCTGCAATGTACAGAACTGAACAAGTATTAAATATTATTGTAAAAACAATAAAACTGAAATGCTTTCCCCCCAAAAAAAAAACCTTCATTATAAAGAGCATCAAACACTAAAAACTAATTCAAATGAAAATATTGCATGAGCACCATCTGCATCAATTACCTTAGGAAAATTGTCGTTCATTCTTATAAGGAAAAAATGGCTGGTAGTTTTTTTCTAAGTATATTGGAGGACTTGCCACAGTACTAAGACTTTGACTTTCTTGCTTCAGTCGCTCCAGGTAATCCCTGCCAGCCTCAATGATATTGAGATTAGGTTTATTTACAGTAACTCTGCCGTTACAAATTTAAGGTAGGACCAATTAGACTCCTCACTGATGACACTGATTCATGGATGAGAAGCTGCTTATACTTCTCAGTAATTCCAGGTCACCAACTACATTTTCAGAAATGCAGCTCCAAACTTCCTTCACAACAGGTTGCAGACATTCACCCATGTAGCACTTTACAGGACTTCCAAGGGCAATAATGCATCCTGTTTAAAGGAACATGTTTGCATTTTGACTCCTCAGTCTAAAGCAGTTGCTAACATTGTTCAACATTCCAATCTGTGTTTTAATGCATTAATAAGTCAACTGACATTTTTTTTTTCCACCTTGGGAGGAAATGGAATTTTCTTCCTCTGACAGAACTTCTCTGGACTGTAGAAAGGTGTACTTGGGTTCAAGTGTCTATAAGTTCAGAGCTCTTGTTTAATGTATCACTTTTCTGGCAAGTTTATGTGGAGGAACACAAAAGTTTAAAGATGTGCTGTCCAAACTGTAACAAAGTAAAATGAGAAATCTGGCGAGGTTGAGGACCAGAAACACCGTCTGTGGAAACCTGAAATTTGCTCTTTTCTACTGACACACTAATGCACATGATAAACATGCGAACAAATGTACAGAAATATCTATAGTCCTAAAAGTTTTGCACAATACTGTAAATCTCACACCAGTGCTTCATCCTAAATACAGAATATAATTTGAAAAAAAGTTTAACTAAACAAGGAAAACAAATAGAGTTAAAATGACTCACTGATTTTGAAACTGGTTAAAACAAAAACCTGTAGCCACATAGGTCTCTCAGGACTGAGATTGGAAAACACTGCTCTAAACTAAGGCAGACAGTGTGCGATCATCCAGTAACAAATTTGTACATTTTTCATCACAGCAAGGAAAGAGATAGCTGTAAAGATTTTTTCCTTGAAACTGAAGACAAAACCCAACATACTAATACTAAAACCCAAAGAAGAAACAGGCCTGAACGAATGAAGAATGTACAACTATCACCGTAAGTGAAATATACTATAGCCCTTAAAAGAATGCTCAAATAGTATACACTCACCAGCCACTTTTTCAGGCACGCCTGTTCAACTGCTTTAACAACATAAGTATCTAATCAGCCAATCACATGGCAGCAACTCAATGCATTTAGGCATATAGACATTGTCAAAACAACCTGCTGAAGTTCAAACCGAACATCAGAATGGTTATGAAAGGTGCCAAGTTAGTTTAAACGTGGCATGCTTGTTAGTGCCAGAGAGGTTGGTCAGAGTATTTCAGAAACTGCTGATTTACTAGGATTTTCATGCACAACCATCTCTAGGCCTTATAGAGAATGGTCCGAAAAAGGGAAAATATCCAGTGAGCATTAGTTCTCTGTGCGAAAATGCCTTGTTGATGCCACAAGAGAATGGCGAGAGTGGCTCAAGCTGATAGAGGTCTGCACCAGACATTGAATTTCGAATCAGATGGGCTACAGCAGCAGAAGACCCCACCGGGTGGCACTCCCATCAGCCAAGAACAGGTAGCTGAGGTTACAATTCACACAGGATCACCAAAATTGAAAAACAGAAGATTGGAAACACGTTACCTGGTCTGATGAGTCTTGATTTCTGCTGCAATATTTAAATGATAGGGTCAGAATTTGGAGTGAGCAACATGAAATCATGAATCCATCATGCCCTGTAGCAATGATTCAGGCGGTTAGTGGTGGTGTAACGGTGTGGGGAATATTTTCTTGGTACACTTTGGGTCCCTTAGTACTAACTGAACATCATTTAAATCCCACAGCCTACTTTTTCTTTTTTTTATTGTCCATCCATTTATGATCGCAATGTACCCATCTTCTGATGGCTGCCTCCAGCAGGATGCCTCATGTCACAAAGTTCAAATCATGTAATTTTTTTTAACATGACAATGAAATGGCCTCCACAGTCACCTGATCTCAATTCAATAGAACACCTTTTAGATGTGATGGAGCGAGAGATATGCATCATAAATGTGTAGCTGAGAAATCTGCAGCATTTGCATGATGCTGTCATGTCAATATTGACCAAAATCCCTGAGGAATGTTTTTAGCACCTTGTTAAATCTATGCCATGAAAATACAGTTCTCAAGCCAAAAGGGGGTCCAATCTGGTACTAGAAAGGTTGATGATTTAACGCTTACATGTAATGAACAGGTGAAGAAAGAAGCAGACAGTGTAAAATAAATGCATGACTGATCTATATTTTTAAACCATTTTATTTAACTTGACTCCTACGTGTTTGTTTGTTTGTCTGGGTCAAATCTTGCATCCGATTTTAAACCCACTTTTAGCGAAGCGCATTTCTTCAAATTTTGCATACGTGTTTAGTACCGATAACAATTACAATAATTCATCAAACTGATCCAATTACATAACAAATTTCGCCGTAATTAATGGTTATGTGATTCCAATTAATGCACACATAACAATGATGGAGAGAGAATATAGTGAGATATAGGAGCATACAAGTGAGAAACGCATAAGATTGCCCCCACTTGCCTCTTCCAGTGAGTTGAATGGGTGAATATGTGTGCCGACTTTACTTGTTTACTCTTGTGAAGGAGTAGCCTTGATGTTCATGGTGAGGAAGTATTGCTATAAGCGTGCCGTTCTGTTATTTTTTTTTTTTTTTTGCAGCGAAAGAGCTAATACCATAAGAGCCTAAACAGAAAAATAGAGACCAATATACAATTCTTTTTAGTGTTCAAATAAATCTGCAAAGATGTAGCATTATGTAATATGTTTGTTGTGATGTGAGATTTTGCATAGAACTTGATAAATGTTTTGTATGTCTTTATTTATAATTTAGGCAAACCAATGTAATTTAATATTATTTTGGTGAGAGATATTCGTGTTTAACCCCTTTTCTCTTTGTAATTTTACGACAGAATTTGGGGGGATGTGTCTTAAACCAGTTTGATGAGTATTTCTTCGCTAAAGTCTTTTCTCCCATCCCCCACACAAAGCCAGGTTAGCTTAATATATGGTCTTGGGGGGGGTGGTAGGAGATAAGATGTTCTATTTCACCCATTGGTCTGAGGTATGGCTGTTTGGAAATGGCTTGTCTCAGAGGCCTTTAAGTACCATGATATCCTATTGGCTGTAGGGAGTTGGACAGAAAACCTATAAATTTGCTTGCTCAACCACATTCTCTCTCTCTCTAACCAACATATGATGAAGAAGCATCTCTCTTGCTAACCATATGATGTAGAAGTATCTTTCTCTTGCTAACAAATGAAGAAGACCATCACACCATGAACTGAAGACAACACAATGAAGAGCACAGCTTCAGCCATATTGAACAGGCATGTGGCTGAAAGCTGAGCACCAACGATGTCTTAACTAGAAACATTTTAAGTAACTACAAGTCTGTGTGCCACCTGAATTACACATCGCCATTTTATCAGGTTGTATAGCTGCCAATATTCAAATGTACTTTGCATTTTGTTATTATTTATGAATATTATCAGTGATACATTATTTTATGTGTAACTTAACTCCTGCTTGTCTTTTTACTACATCTAATTCCCTGAGGTTATAGATATAGAGGGGAAGGTGGGGTTAAGTTATATACAATACCACCTTATAAACAGTGGTAAGTCTGTGAGATTAGGCATTCTAAGGCTACATAATATTAATACAATAGGGGAAAGTAGAGCAATATATATATATATATATATATATATATATATATATATATATATATATAAAAAACTCTACCAAGATAAACCAACGTTTAAAGAAGCTTCTCGTTCATAAAAAATTAAAGAAAAAAATCACAAAAAAAAAATAAATTAAGTAAAATGATTTTATTTACTTTAGTTATAAATGCAACAAGCAAAAAATACAATTTTCTTTAACCACAATTTTCGTGGTTATATTTGACTGAATAAAATTATGGGGTGCACATAAATTAATTGATTCAAACAATTTTAGAAACTTGTTTAGCATGGTGGGGAATTAGAATTTTTTTTTTTAAATATTTTATGATGAAAGTAGCTATTCTATAAATTGATTGAACATGAGTTGGTAACAACCACATTCTATTCAAGTATAATCGCTCAATCAGTACCTCAAATTAAAATTTTATTTTCAAAAAAGGATTTCTTACTGTTGTGCCAAGCAAGATTATTATAGTTAACAAAAACTAAAATAAAAACAAACTATTATTAAAAAAAAAAAAATTTCATAAACTAAAATAAAATAATTAAGAACACCAAAATGAAAAACTAAGACTAAACAAAACTATTAAAAGTAGCTGAAAAGACTAAGTGAAATAATTTACCAAAAATATTTTTAGTTTTCATTTTTGAATGATTATTCTTGCCTCCTCCTTGAACCGTTACCTTATCGTGGTGGAGGGGTTTGCGTGTCCCAATGATCCTAGGAGCTATGTTGTCCGGGGCTTTATGCCTGGTAGAACCACCAAGGCAAACTGGTCCTAGGTGAGGGATGAGACAAAGAGCGGTTCAACAAACCTCCAATGAAGAAAAAACTTTGGACGACGTTTTCCCTTGCCGGGGGTCACGGGCCCCCTCTGGAGCCAGGCCTGGAGGTGGGGCTCGATGGCGGCGCCTGGTGGCGGGCCTGCACCCATGGGGCTCGGCGGGCACAGCCTGAAGAGGTAACGTGGGTCCTCCTCCCCATGGGATCACCACCTATGGGAGGGGCCAAGGAGGTTGGGTGCAGTGTGAGTTGGGTGGTGGCCGAAGGCGGGGACCTTAGCGGTCTGATCCTCGGCTACAGAAACTGGCTCTTGGGGCGTGGAATGTCACCTCTCTGAAGGGAAGGAGCCTGAGCTAGTCTTGCGAGGTGAGAGGTTCGGCTAGATATAGTGGACTCACCTCGGCACAGCTTGGACTCTGGAACCAATCTCCTTGAGAGGGGCTGGACTCTCTACCACTCTGGAGTTGCCCCCGGTGGGAGGCGCCGAGCAGGTGTGGGCATACTTATTGCCCCGACTTGGAGCCTGTGCATTGGGGTTTACCCGGTGGGCGAGGGTGGCCTCCCTCCGCCGGGTGGGGAAGGGTCCTGACTGTTGTTTGTGCATATCGCGAACAGCAGTTTGGAGTATCCACCCTTTTGGAGTCTCTGGAGGGTTGCTAGAGGGCATACCTTCTGGGGATTCCCTCGTTTTGCTGGGAGACTTCAATGCTCCGTGGGCAATGACAGTGAGACCTGGAAGGGCGTGATTGGGAGGAATGGCCCCGATCTGAACCGGCGGTGTTTTGTTATTGGACTTCTGTGCTCGTCATGGATTGTCCATACGAACACCATGTTCAAGCATAAGGGTGTTCATATGTGCACTTGGCACCAGGACACCCTAGGCCTCAGGTCGATGATCGACTTTGTGGTGTGTCGTGGACTTGCGGCCATATGTCTTGGACACTCGGGTGAAGAGAGGCGGAGCTGTCAACTGATCACCACCTGGTGGTGAGTTGGCCGATGGTGGGGAAGATGCGGTCAGACCTGGTAGGCCCAAGCGTGTTGTGAGGGTCTGCTGGGAGCGGCTGGCAGAGTCCCCTGTCAGAAGTAGCTTCAACTCCCACCTCCGGCAGAACTTCAACCCGTCCCGAGGGAGGTGGGGACATTGAGTCGAATGGGCCATGTTCCGTGCCTCTATTGTTGAGGCGGCTGACGGAGCTGTGGCGCAAGGTGGTGGTGCCTGTCGTGGCGGCAATCCCGAACCCGTTGGTGGACACGGTGAGGGATGCCGTCAAGCTGAAGAAGGAGTCCTATAGGGTCCTCTCTGGAGGCAGCTGATAGGTACCGGCAGGCCAAGCGGAGCGCGGCTTGGTTGTTGCTGAGGCAAAACTTCGGGCATGGGAGGAGTTTGGAGGCCATGGAGAGCGACTTTGGACGGCCGAGGAGATTCTGGTCCACCGTCCGGCGTCTCAGGAGGGAAGCAGTGCAGTGTCAACACCGTATATGGTGGGGATGGTGCTGCTGACCTCGACTTCGGGCGTTATGGGTCGGTGGGAGGAGTACTTGAAGACCTCCTCAATCCCACTAACATGCCTTCCAATGAGGAAGCAGAGCCTGGGGACTCTGAGGTGGGCTCTCCCATCTCTGGGACTGAAGTCACCGAGGTGGTCAAAAAACTCCTTGGTGGCAGGGCCCCGGGGGTGGATGAGATGGCCGGAGTTCCTTAAGGCTCTGGATGTTGTAGGACTGTCTTGGTTGACACGTCTCTGCAACATCGCATGGACATCGGGGACAGTGCCTCTGGATTGGCAGACCGGGGTGGTGGTCCCCTCTTTAAAAGGGGACGGAGGGTGTGTTCCAACTATAGAGGGATCACACTCCTCAGCCTCCCTGGAAAAGTCTATTGGGGTTCTGGAGAGGAGGGTCCGTCGGATAGTGAACCTCGGATTCAGGAGGAACAGTGTGGTTTTAGTCCTGGTGCGGAACAGTGGACCAGCTCTTCACCCTTAGCAGAGTCCTGGAGGGTGCATGGGAGTTTGCCCGACCGGTCTACATGTGTTTTGTGGCCTTGGAAAAGGCATTCGACCGTGTCCCTCGGGGAATCCTGTGGGGGTGCTCGGGAGTATGGGGTACGGACCCCTGATAAGAGCTGTTGGTCTCTGTACAACGGTGTCAGAGCTTGGTCCGCATTGCGGCAGTAAGTCGAGCCCGTTTCCAGTGAGAGTTGGACTCCGCCAGGGCTGCCCTTTGTCACCGATTCTGTTCATAACTTTTATGGACAGAATTTCTAGGGCAACCAGGGTGTTGAAGGGGTCGGTTTGGTGGACTCAGGATTGGGTCACTGCTTTTGCAGATGATGTTGTCCTGTTTGCTTCATCAGGCCGTGATCTTCAGCTCTCTCTGGATCGGTTGCAGCTGAGTGTGAAGCGGCTGGGATGAGAATCAGCACCTCCAAATCCGAGCATGGTCCTCAGCCGGAAAAGGGTGGAGTGCCCTCTCAGGGTTGGGGGGAGAGATCCTGCCCCAAGTGGAGGAGTTCAAGTATCTCGGGGTCTTGTTCACGAGTGAGGGAAGAATGGGCGTGAGATCGACAGGCGGATCGGTGCGGCATCCGCAGTGATCGGGCTCTGCATCGGTCTGTCGTGGTGAAAAGGAGCTGAGCCGTAAGGCAAAGCTCTCAATTTACCAGTCGATCTACGCTCCTACCCTCACCTATGGTCATGAGCTATGGGTAGTGACCGAAAGAACGAGATCGCGAATACAAGCGGCTGAAATGAGTTTCCTCCGCAGGGTGTCTGGGCTTTCCCTTAAAGATAGGGTGAGAAGCTCAGTCATCCGGGAGGGGCTCAGAGTAGAGCTGCTGCTCCTCCGCATCGAGAGGAGTCAGATGAGGTGGTTCGGGCATCTGATCAGGATGCCTCCTGGACGCCTCCCTGGTGAGGTGTTCGGGCACGTCCAACGGGAGGAGGCCCGGGGAAGACCCAGGACAGCTGGAGGGACTATGTCTCCGGCTGGCCTGGGAAGCCTTTGGGATTCTCCGGAAGAGCTGGAAGAAGTGGCGGGGAGAGGGAAGTCTGGGCCTCTCTGCTTAAGCTGCTGCCCCCGCGACCCGACCTCGGATAAGCGGAAGAGGATGGATGGATTCTTGCCGTTAATCTTTATTCCTTAGAACTTTTAACTCTAAAACAGAAAGTACGAAAGTTCACACAGCATTTGCAGTGACAGAGTATGCTGAATAAAGGTGCGAAAAGAATGTGAAATAGAAAGCGAGATTTACTGTGATGCCTTTATTTGCACTTGTTGTATATCAAGATGTAATTCAAACACCTGAAATCGGAATGTGCTGTTCAACAAAACCTTTACAGTATGGACAAAAAAATCATGAGTGACTAACGTTTCAGTTTGTTTCTCAAGTGCCTGCTCTTTGTTGACAATAATTTACCTGCCACTTCACGCAGGAGAAATTTTTTTTTAAAATAAAATGGTACTGATCAAGAGACTGACTAGGCCATCATACAAAATCAAAATATTGTTGCTGACCAATCACTTTTGCTTTAAAAAAAGTCGTTTAACAATGAAGTGATACAAACCTTGTAAAATTCCTGAGTTGGCAATGTCTCTACTGAAATACAGGAAGGTAGGCAAAGAGAGTCTGCCAACTGATGAAAAACTAAACATACTAATGTTTTTGTACTTATTCTATATTTATTAATTTATCTTTTTTTAGTTTATATTCACAACTCAAAATACCTGATATAGTGAAAGTAATCCAGTAACAAAAGTATGTTTCATTTTTTTGTTCTTAACATCAGCCATATCATCCATATTAAATACCAGGGATTTTTCCTGCCTTGCATCCAAACCTGCTGCGGTAGGCTTCAGGTTTCCTGCAATCCTGCTCTGGATAAATGGATTGTTCCTAATCTCAAATGCTGTGTCTGTCGTATTGTGGCTGTCCAGTCTATTACCTTCTCTGCTCATTAAGGATTTACTGTTCTTATGCATGGGTTATTCCAGTCTCACTGACCCTAACTTTGACATTAAATGCTTATTTTCCTTGGTTTCCCTCAACACAGCTTGGTGGGGTCTGCACACCGATTCAAGCCCAAGAGCCCTGTTTTTCCTAAGCCCCCATGATCAAATCACAGTAGAATCTGTTTTCTGTGGTTTGATATCTTTTCAGGCCTGCAGGTGGCAAAATTTTGTCTCTAAATTGTATGTACCCAAGATGGAATCAGAGATCAATATGGCTAGTAGAAAATAAAGCCCAGTATGGAAGATGTTTGAATGCAATATTGAAGGCATTCATTATAAGCACATTGTCTTAGAGGATGATATGTTGTGTGCTGTATACAGAGTAAAAAACCCTCAAGCGTTAAAATTCACCAAAATTCATTATGAATTGGTCCATTCTGGGTAATAAAAGGAAAACATAAAAAGTGCCAACGGTCAGCTCACATTTGTTCAGCACAAAATGTACAGAAAATATAAAAAAAAAAAATATATATATATATATATTCTATAAAATTGTTCCTATTCAGTATTTATCAAGCAAAAACAAAACCAGATAGTAAACCATGTAGTGCAGTAAGCTTCCACGAACATTAAACTAATATAAAATTTCAAAATCTGTTAAGTGTATGGTTCTGTCTGATTGTGACACTAAACCAAACTCCATAAGTAGCTCCATGCCATAATAATTACTAAAACTAATAGATCTATACTAACAAAAGGCAAAGCCCTCACTGACTGACTGACTGACTGACTGACTACTAATTCTCCAACTAAAGGAAGGAGAAGTCTGAAATTGGGCAGGCTCATTCCTTACAGCTTACTTACAAAAGTTAGGCAGGTTTCATTTCGAAATTCTATGCTTAACAGTCATAACTGGAACCTACTTTCATCCATATATATATGGCTATAGCCTGCAGCTCGGTCGCCATGTGAGGCGGAGGTGCGTCCCGCATCATCACGCCTCCCACGTAATTGAGTGCCTGCCCATATAAGGCCGTCCATCAGCAGATATCCAATAGACACGCTGCCGTGAAATATTCGCGGGGGAAGGACTGTGCTTATGCAAACGAAGATGAGATGGTCAGGCACAAACTCAGCAAAAGTGCGAGAGAAACTTTTAAGTGCCTGGTCTTTATTTTAACATTAAATAAAGCCGTGGACATCACAAGATTGCATGACATAGCACAAGTACAGCCGAGACCCTTCGATGTACTCCGAGCGGCTCACTTGAACTGACTTTGCAGGACTGGGAAAGGTAAACCGTGCATGCACTGTGTGATGTAACAACCCTCTGACGCTGAACAAGCCTTTTGTACACATATCAATAGGAAAGCAAGGTGTAAAGCTTAAGTTTAAATTATGTTCATAGACACACTGCCGCTAAATATTCGCTGGCAAATCCACAACTTAATACCTTAAACATCTTAGATTCACGAGTACCATTTTAGTGATCACTTCGATGAATGAAACCTACTGAAAAAACGCATTACACAATTGAGAAGGCAGCAAAAGAATATGAAGCGAGTGATGCATACAAGCATATTCATAAGTCCAGCTACTGCGGAAACAAAGCACGTTGTAAACCTTAAGTTTAAATTAAGTTTGTAGACAGGCTGCCGCTGGCGTTTGACATGCCTACGACGAATAAGATATTCGCGAGATACAAGTTTAATGAGAAGACGCAGGGTATAAACGAGACTTTTGATCACTTTGTAGCAGAGTTAAAATTGCTTTAACGGAGTTAAAATTGCTGGTGAAGGACTGTGCTTATGCAAACAAATAGGAAAGCAGAGTGTAAAGCTTAACTTTAAATTGGGTTCATAGACACACTGCCGCTGGCGTTTGTCATGCCTAAGACGAATACGATATTCACGAGATAGATCGCACGAGATAGCACAAGCATAGCTGAGAAGCTTCGATGCATGTACTCCGAGCGGCTCACGTGAACTGACTTTGTTCTGGCTTTAACTACTGTGAAATAAACAGACATAAACTGGAAGCGTGAGTCTGTGCCTTTTAATAATCTCGAGAGAGAAACATGGTGGCAGCGTAGGTGATGAACTGCGCAGAAAGTCACGCCAGTTTGATGTTAAAAGTTCAGGACGCGGAGACGCTAACACGAAAGGAAAATGGAAGGTCTGAGACTGCCGCTGACATTAGCCTAAATGCTAAAGACCTGGCAAAGTCATGGAGAACATGGAAGGACTAGTTCAGATTATTCACAGAACTTGCAATGCTGGAGGCAGAGGAAAACACTAAGATCAGATTATTCCGTTATCTTATTGGAGAGAGCGGCAGAGAATTGTGTCAGGCGCTGACCGGTGATGCAAGACCTGATGAGTTAACCATGAGCTTGATGATACGTAAATTTGATGAACATTACAACTCGAAAATAAACGAAACTGTAGAGAGGTACAGATTTTTAAAAAAAAAACAGGCAATATAGACAACTACATCATAGATCTGAGAGTGTCAGCAGGCACATGCAATTTCGGGGAGATTAAAAGTTCCCTTATACGTGACCGAATTGTGTGCGGAACCAGTGACGCAAATTTAGAGAGGTGCATACAAATATGCAGAGCCACAGAACTGTCCAAGTAGAACAGCAGAACAGTCACACGGGGTTCCTTATTCTATACTTCTCCCGGTGCGTCTCTCTAAGCCCTCCGTGCTGGAACATTATCATAAGGCTTAACTATCCTATTTTTACACCTTCTACGTGCACCCAACCGCCCTTATTATGGAGTCTTCCTTACTTTACTGCTGGCTGCTTCTTTCCATTCACCTTCCCAGTTCTTTATTTAAACAGTTTTCCCTCTCACTTTTCTGCTCCTTCGCGGTCTTCTCCCTTTTCGTTCAAAATATGCACCTCCTTGCCTTTAGCGATTTGGGTAGTGAACACTTCGATGAAAGAAACCAGTTATCTTTACAACGGTTCACAAACATGAAATGTAACTTGAACACAACACGTCCTCCAAATATGAACCTGATTGAAAGAAAGAATGATAATCAAATCCTTGATGACAGCAACACTCATAACAGTCACAAAACAATTACATTGACAATCAGGTTATGTTATTTTTAAAACGTTTCCTTTTCTTTTTCATAACTTCTTTAACACAGAGGTTCTCAAACTCAGTCCTGGGGGAACCCTGTGGCTGCAGGTTTTTGTTCCAACCAGATTCCTAATCAGTGACAACACCTGATAGCACGGATCTCATTTAATTAGCTGGTATTATTTATCTTTTATTCTACATTCAGAAAAGCACAGCAGCATGATTTTTACATTTATAAGAAAACTTAGAAATATTTGTTTTTGCTGAAGATATAAATGCTTAACTCTCTTTTTATTGTATTTCGCCCTTTCTCTGTGCAGTTTGCTCCCTTCATTGAATCTTAATAATGACAATTAAAAAGCAGAGCATAAACCCAAGCAAAAAACACTCAATCATCAAAGGCTGCAACTACTTTAGCGTCAGCCCCACAAAGTAGTAAATAACGAATTAATTAAACAATTAGAACACCTAGAAAAGTAGAATGATAATCAAGATGAAAATACTGTTAAAAAGAAAAAAATACATATAACTGCTTAGTACATTTTAATACTTTTTTTTTTTTTTTACCAAACTTAGTTTTCTAATTTGTATATTGTTCCCAAAACATGAAATCTGGGAAACAACAGTTCACTTAATTAGCCCAGGAGTCCAATTAAAAACAGAGGCTGGTTGGAACAAAAACCTGCAGCCACAGGGGTCCCCCAGGACCGAGTTTGAGAACCCCTGCATTAACACACTACTTCTCTGCTGTGAAGCACAGGTATTTTGCTAGTAAAAAATAAAGTAGAAATATCTTTGTGAAATAAAAACTAAAATTACAACTAAAAAAACACGAAGGAAAACTAAAACTAAACTGAATTTCCAAGTAAGGTCAGATATAAAATAATAATAAGGCAAAACTACAATAAACTTGGTGCAAAGTGACAAATAAGTTGTTAACAACATGCAAAATAAGCTGAAATGTTTTTTTCACTGTTTTTTCATAAAATATTATCAACAAAAAAATTCAGATTTCAACTTTTAGCTTTTGAATTATATATAAAAGCTGCAAAGAAAATTAGTAGCTTGTCATCATTGACATATGATCACATGGTCACCCTGGTTTCAGTATGTGCTCCTGGATCAGTTGCTGTGCAAGTCTGTTGGGCGTACTCAAAACTATATTTAACATTATTTATTAACAGACTGGAATTACATAAGCAATCATTTCTTATGTACAATGGAAAAACCTAGTAACTACCTTTTTTCTCCAAAACGTAAGTTTTTGGAGTTACTAGGTCTTTCCTAATGTTATAAGGCAACATGGCAAAATGTCTTCATTCTAGTCATAGCACGATGGAAGAACCTAGTATGTACAAAGCATTTTACATACTGCAAGACAAAACCCTAGCAACTCCACTGACCAATGAGGAAAGACCGCCTTCCAATGAAAAATGTCGGATTATGATCACGTAATTAAACTGTGTGATTTAAATGACAGGAAAAAAAATCAATATTGTGTACATAAAGCTCAGGAAAAATGAAATCTAGAGGTCAGATTTTAGCAGAGCTGGGTAGGAATATTTATGAACGTCAAACATCAGTCGGGACAGTTCAACAGAAGCGGCAGCATCAACAGCTTGATCACGGGGATGAAGCAATAACCCAAATCAGCCATGGCTGTACTTTAATCATCCAAATAAATATGCTGCAGATTCAGTACTTCTGAAAACTCGATTACCCATCCAGCCAATATGACACAGGAAATGCTTTCTGCCAGCTAGTGTTTTGTGAACCGAAAGCCAATTACAGCCACCAAGAGGAAAATAAAACATGCCAGAACTCAAAAGAAGCAAACAGCAGCCCACCTGGAGAAGTATCAACTTCTACCACCATGTACAGGCGGCCGAAAGAAATGTTCTGAGAAACTGGCAGAAAATGAAAGACAACCAATATAATTTTTTATATTTTGTTTTGTATTTGAATATATTACTTGAGCTTCACTTCTGTGCATGGAATGTTGAATGAACTGCATAAGGCGGCTGTGCCGTGTCTTGCAACCCAAATATTGATATTTATCCAGAATTATTTTAACATATTTTTTTTGTTTAGGAAATAGTTTGTGAACTTCATTCTGCTTTACCACTGCAGTATTGGCATCTTGGCCAATTTATTCACTTTTGTGTCACAGGCCTAGTTCTACTTTGATAATTATTGTGCAGTACAAGACTTACTTCTGAGTGCCACTCCATTATTCTGCTTGAGTTCATGTTTTTCCTTGTTACATGCCTATTGTAATTGTGGTATCAATTTCTTGTGATGGCATTTATTCGCTATTCAGTAAGAACTGAACTCTGTGTACTACACTGCATATTATCACTGACCATGATTAATTGGGTCGATGATTGTATCACAGTCTTTTACTATAATGTTTCAATTTGTGTTTTATTTTTCTATGGTACTTGGTGTTTTTTTTCACGTTTCTGGTTTTGAATATTAACCACGAATACCATACTGCTGTTTTTATTAGTCTTGCCATGAAGATTTCTACAGTTGCTATGTTAATCCAGTGTATGATGAACTCTGCTGCTGATGGTTACACAACAGAAAAACATTGTAACTCCACTTTCACTAACACTATAAATGGGATAAGTGATGCCTGTTTGACATGTAATAAATGTTAGTATTACATACCACCTTGTTGCTTAACTAAGGATGAAAATTAGATCATTAATTATAGGGGCAACACCACTTTCTCATTTGGCCAAAAACTTGAGAGATGTGACATACTGGGTTTTTCCATAGTTGGCAAGATTTGTATTGGATACCTTGTGCTCTAGACATCAGTGAACAGCAGCTTTTAAAGTTGCCAAAAGTTCTTGTTACACCATGCACATTCAGATGTTTACTACACTGCAAAACAATCACCTTAGATGCTTCACTAGCACTAGTCTATAATGGTGTCACTGGCCATAACTGTCACCATTTTTGGTTAATGACTGTTTACTCTTCTTTGTTGTAGTGTCTTAATGTGGTAGAATACGTAAGTGTCTTTTGTGTTTTGTTTAGGAGCTGTAGTACTGCAGAAAGTGTAAAGAGGGAAACTGTTTATTAAAATTGCTATATGGTAGTGCCCAGAAGCCGAGGTCGGTGAGTGAGAAACAGCTGTTCTTTTATAAAGGGGATTGTCAGACAATGGGGTAGATCGATCTACAGAGTAGAGCAAGGGTGCTTCATGTGAGCTAAGCTAGCCAACTGAAGAGCAGTGTAGTGGTTTAGCAACTAGCTGCCATATAGGAGCAGTAAGTTTACCCTTATGGACCATTTTTCAGCTTCTATAGCTACAGCACAATACAGTGGAACCTCGGGTCACGACCTTAATTCATTCCAAAACTCTAGTCGCAACCCGATTTGGTTGTGACCCGAAGCAATTTCCCCCATAGGATTGTATGTAAATACAATTAATCCATTCCGGACCGTACGAGCTGTATGTGTATGTGTATATATATATATATATATATATATATATATTTTTTTAAAGATTTTTAAGCACAAAAATAATTAATTGTACCATAGAATGCAGAGTATAATAGTAAACTAAATGTAAAAACTTTAAATAACACTGAGAAAACCTTGAACAGAGAAAACTAACATTGGAAGAGTTCACGCTATAGCCTTACTAACCGCTATCTGTAAACACTTTTTTAAATGAGTTTTAAGCCCTGAAAAAAATGAACATTTGTAAAGTCCGTAATTTATACAAAAACCAAACATAAAACAAACCAAGTAAACTAACCTTGCATGAGTCGAGTTCTGGCATGAAGGAAGTGAGGAGGAACTGGGTGGATAGGAGATTACACTTTTAAGGTAAAGTCTGTGGCGATGTGGGTTCGCTGCATGCTCTCATCTCGATTCCGGGAGCCCTTAAACCTGTCACTAGTGCTGGGCGGTATACCGGTTCATACCGAAAACTGTTTTTTATTTTTTTTATGATATGGATTTGCCTTATACCGCAACACCGGTTTAAATTGCCTAAACGACGTTCGAAACGTGGAGCAGCGGGAAACTGTTCAAGTGGGGACCTTTTTCACCGCTACACCACTAAACGCAGATCGGTTGCACTAGGGCTCTTTTTCACTGCTATACCACCAAATAGTGGGCGGTTTGCATTCCAAACCTGAACTAAAAGTAAAGTTGAACATGATGAACAGAAGAACTTTTGCTGAAAAAAAGGAGTCACGTCTGTCGCCTGGAGATAACTTTAGTTTTAAAAGGTCTGATGTGTAAATACTGTTTCTATACTATTGGATAAGCCAAGTTATACTTGTTTTATTTGTTTTCAATACAGTGTAATGTACCTGGGTACTGTGTAACAGTGTGACGACATGTTGACTTTATTCTCGTAATTTGTCATTAAAGTAGACCATCGTAAACTAAACTTCGTAAAATATTTAATTTACTAGATTTTCTCAAACCCCGTCATAAGTTATATAGCACATTAAATGCTTTGTGTGAAGTGATTCTTAAACTGACTTCTTCTTGTACTAAGAGGAGGCGCCGGCAGCGATCGCCGCACAGAATACATTCACTTCATGATCTTCCTGCTCTCTGAACATTTAGAATGCTAAGATAAATACTTAATATAATTTTCATGGTGAAATGCATTAAAGCATCCATTAATCATATGGGGGGCACGGTGGCGTGCCTGCCTTGCATTTGCATGTTTTTCTGGTGGGTTTACTCGCCATGCTTCAGTTTCCTTTCAAAGTCCGGTAGGATGTGGGGTTTTGTTGTGCTATATTGACCCTGCTAGTGTATGTTTTGCTTGTATTCATCCTGCGATGTGCTGGCGACTCGTTCAGAGATGGGCGCAACTCTGAATGGATGGCATAATTAACACTAGAATTACCAGAGCCTACGAAAAAACTCGTAATTCTGTCCCACCTTAAATTGCTTCTTAAATCACTTCACACCTCTCCGCCAGCGTCCTTTGTCCTCTAAATGTGCTGATAAAGAGAAGCTAGGAGCAGCCGGCTATTCCATCCCCCCACCAATTTAGAACGTGCACGAACTTCTCTCGGCTCATGCCTTGATTGAGTATCTGGGAGTGAAGTGGAGTTTTAGAGTGGAAATAATAGATCGTTATTTGGAACACACACATTTTATTTCTGTTCCGTTTCTACAGTAATCTGTGTAAACACATTGTTAAAACAGAAACGTTTTTTATATTCTACTAGTAGATGACAAAATGTAGGCATAAACTATATAATGTATGAAGCCTGATGTCCAAATATCAAAGAAACATTTTCACAAAAGACACAAATATAACACAACAATTGCGCTTTTATTCAAAAATAACTGCATAAACAAAAAGCCGCCTTAACATGCGACATTGACACCCTTTTATTGTAACTTCCTCCGTGGTGCAATCGAACCAGTTCCCGCCTTGGAATCAAAAGGTCGCGAGTTTGATCCTGCACCTGTCCATTTTGAGAAGTAAACTGCTCTTAGTCTTGCTATTTTTGAGTAAAAGCATACATTTGATTTCAGTCTGTAACAGCCGGTGCAATTTATGATCCTTGTAAAGGTTAGCTTTTTTTTTAATTCACTTTTCATTCTCTCAGTCGTGTTCAGAATCAATCCATACAACCCCATCTGACACGGCTGTTTTCACATAAAGACGCGCAATAGCTCTGCAGTATACCACGATGCATACTAACGCCCCAAAGGGTTCTGACACACAGACGCTGGCGAAGCTGCCTTCTTCGTATCTCACCGTCACTTGATTTTCTTTTTATTCAGTTTTATTGAGTGTTCCTGCCAGTTCCCGCATGTTGCTGTATGCCGTTTCTTTTGTACTCCAGGACATGCAGAGGAGATAATGGTAAAGAGCAGTAACTTCGGCGCTATATTACTATCAACAAAACAACAATCAAAAACAGAAGTCCAAATTAAATAAAGTGCAGTGCTTTCAGAATGCTTCAATATATAAATGATCCCATAAAAACAAAAGTGAAGTGGAAGTTAAAATCCAATAGAAAAAAGTCTTCATTAAATGCAACGAGATTAAAACAATGCTCGAAGCAGTCTCTTTAAAAACAAGCCCAGTGCATTCTTTAACTGTCTTCTCACGCTCTCTCTCTCTCATCACCCCCACAGGGAATGCACAGGGAGAGACTGAACACGTGTAGAAATCATTGGCGCGTACGAACCAGAAGGGAAACTGTTTTGTTTGTCACCCAAGTGTGTGGTCATGAACAGATGCAAAAGTTTGGCGAGCTTTTTGGTCGTAACCCAATTTGTATGTGGTCCAAGACGTTTGTGACCCGAGGTTCCACTTGTCAAGGATGCCAGGGGCGATGACCCGGCCGGGACGCCTTGAGGGACCGGAAGTGGGTGTGCGTCCATCTGGGATCACATGGGGGCCGCCACCCTGGTTCCTTTGGGGGCCACGGGTTGGGGGCTTGGAAGCCCAACCTTGTAGGGGCCCGTGGTCACCACCAGGGGGCACCCTGGTGCCTTGGGAGCCCTGGACCTCAGCACTTTCGCCACACCAGGAAGTGCTGGGGGGAAGAGGAGCAATAACACCCAGAGGACTTCCGGCTACACAGTTGGTGCTACTGCCACACGGGGGTGTCAGCGGAAGGTCCTCAGGAAGCACCTGGAGCCCATCCAGGTGTGCATAAAAGAGGCCGCCTCCCTCCAGTCGATAGCAATTGTCGGGTGGAAGTGGACAGAGCTCGGAGGAGAGGAGAGGAGTGGAGGCAGTCTAAGGACTGAGCAAGGCATTGTTGTGCGGCCAGGACTTTAAGGGGTGATTGGTGCTGCGGCACTGGGTTGTTCATCTGTAAATAGAGTAAATAAACACGTGTGTAGAAAAAGAACATGTCTACCTGTCTGTGTCCAGGCTGTACCCCACACACTGTATGACTACCGATCAGTTCATTCCTGTAGATTCGGCATAGTGCTCAGAACACTTTAAGATCAAGTTCTTTCTGGATTTTTTTCTTTTTGTTTTTGAAATATTTCAATTTGTAGTGAGCTGAACATTCAGATGTGGAACACACTGATAGAGGACAAACTGTACTAAGAAAATAAAATGACAATGTTGCTTTTTTGAGTTTCAACATTATATTCAGTTGAGTATCCGTGGAGGTTATACCAATAATATTACATTGGTAAATGTTACTTATCCTCATGATTATAGTGCCTCTTCATATCAGTTTGGATTTTTTGTTAAGTGAAAGTTCCATTTAGAATTATATTCTTTTGTGTTTTTTTGAAAAGTTAACAAAGTCTGCATTTTGATATATCCATTGATTTCGTAAGCCAGTATTTCCAGTAACAGTTGCAGCAACATCAGGCTATGTAAGGTATCCATTTGCCTGGCAATGGGTTCCCCTTGGAAGGAAAAAAAAAAAATCACAGGTATGTGTCTTAAGATTTCCCTTTGTTTTAATTGCACATAATGCCGGTACAGCACATAAAGCTGATTCTACAAAAATCACGTGGAAACACTGTAAAACATACTTTTAATCACAAAGTCCATGCTATAAAATATGTTAGGTCCTGATCTTACATACAGTGGTGTTAAAGTAAGCTTTTTTTTTTTTTAACCTTTTTAGCCCTTCACTGGATATTACAGTGGACAGCAGGCAGTACAACATTCAGGTGTTTGGAAGTAAAGTTTTGGCAACTGCTTGTCTCCATTTATTATTGGACCCCTCTATTTCAGCTTCCGTGTAATTTTGTGATCTTGCCCTGAGAAGTTCAGCTTTAACACTGCATGTCATTTAAAGGCAGTCAAGATAAAATCTGGATGAACTAACAAGTTTCTCTGTAAATATCACCCTAGTCATTTACCTTTACGTGGGAAGAATAAAATCTGTTTTAAATACTGCATGTGGAAGGAATAAAATCTGTTTTGAACAACATTCCATGCACTATTTAAAGTTTTATGATAAAACTCTCCTTCAGGAAAGTTCATGTATTTCATATTGCTCAGACAACCCAGTAACAAATTTCCTGTTTTCTGTCAAAATAAACATAAACTCTAAAATTGGCAGCATTGATTCACTGAATATTGTACATTAGAAGTGGTTGCTGTAAGTTTATTTAAATACCAAAGGAAATATTTTGAATTTTAAATTAGGCTTGTCACCATACTATACAGACGACCCTTAAGTTTAAATTAAGAGCATACACATTACTTAGGTACATTTTCTATGATAGATTCATATGAGATTCCCCCAATAATGACAACAGACAAAATATAAATACAATACAAAAAAAAATAAATCAGTATCACATAAAATAAAAAAAAAATAAATTACTTACACCTAATATGTTAGGAACATCCTTTATGGCAACTCCCGAAGCAGTCCCACTGACTACAGTGCAGATCCCCTCACCATTGTCAAAGTTTAGCATTTCATCACATTCTGGCCTGTCAGTAGAAGACAAAGGGACAGCTTTTACAGTGCTTTTTGTTTTATCATCTTTCTGACTGGCTCCATTTAATTTCTGCTGAGTACCAGTTGCTGCAGTTTCTGAAGATAAAGAGCTTGTTGAATTTGAACAGCTGCCTTTGTCTAAAGTCCCTTTCTTCCTTTTCAGATCAACTATTGGCTTCTGAACTTTGCCTGCATGTGAATTCAAAGTTGTAGATGCCATTCTTCCTGGAAAATGCTGAATGCCAGAGTCTTGCTTTTGTTTTTTGAGGCTCACAGTGCTGTGCTTCGTGTCTTTTTCATTCTTGCCAGTTCCTTCCTCTTTTTTCAAAGACCTTGGTGAAGCTGAAGTTTTAAATGAAGAAGACTTGGAGGGTGATGATGGCAATCTTGGGAAGTTCTTCCGTTGCAAGGAATTTATAGTTTTTAAAGATGATCCAGGACGCGAGATGACTTTGGGCTTTATATTAGTAAAGTCAGGCTTAGGGTATTTCATTATTCCTACTTTTGCATGCTTGCTAGATACTTGGCAGGGGTATTTTTTTATGTTCAAGTCTGAGGTTATGGTCTTTCCTTTCAGGGAGTAAACGGGATTCCTTGCGCTATCGATTTCTGCAGACAGATCATTTCTGACATCCTCTGTATTTTGTTCCACAATGTCCTCGTAGACTGGAACAATAAAAGTTGCATTTCTTGAACTGGCCACAGGTGTAGATGCCTGAGCAAATTCACTGCAAACGTCTTCAGGACTAGAAATTGAAAATGTTCCCTCCATTGGCATAACTCCCTCTCCTTCAATAGGTGAAATAACCTCCAATGGCAAGCAGTCATTCAAATTTGCCTGAGGTGCAGTTATGGAAAGTTTTCCACTCATTGTAACCTTGGTTGGAAGGATTTTAAATTTATCATCTAGATTACACAGCGAGTTAGCAACTGTATTTTTTCTGGAGCAATTCAATGAGGCTTGAACATGTCTTTTGCAAACAGATGCTGCATTTGATAATATTCCTCTTGGGCTGCAGTCCACATGTTCAGGAATATCTATAGCGTCTTCTAAAAAACAACCTGAATGCATGGAGCCATCATCTTTCATATTCTGCACTTCAGCATTTATATCATTCATTAATGCAGGCAATATTTTATTAATGCTAATGCTGCAAACATCTGGCATCGTGTTGGACAGCTGACCTCTTTCAGAATGAATGCTGGAGGTGCTGTCAACTGTGCAAGACTCTGTCAAACCATGCTGCAACTCTGATCCACTAATGAAACTATTTTTCCTCATTACTTCATTTGAACTCACCGAATCTGAGACAGAGAACTTGTTAATAGAGAAGATATTACCCAAGGACTGCTGGGTAAATTCACAGACTATAGACTTATTAGCATCACAAGAAATGTCCCAATCCATGCCTTCATTATTAGGACTCGCATCTACACTGCAATTATTGTTTCCATTTTCATATTCTTGAATGCAGTGGTCAACACTAAAATTTTTATTATATTCATCCATAGAAGTTTTTTCTTCTCTATAAACTGATCCAGAAGCTTCTTTATACTGATCTACAGAAAATGATCCAACAGATTTAATCTTGATGTTGCTTTCATGTTTTTCAATTTCATTTTTAATAATATTGTCATGGTAAACATTTCCAATGTTATGTTGTGAGCCGAGAGATTTGCTGTTATGTGAGATTTCATTTCCATTTTTATCTCCAATGACTAAGGGCATCTGAATACAAGTATCTTCTTCCTCCTTCCTTTCTATTGACACCCTCTTGTATGGCTTTTGCTTGATCTTGCACACACTCATTTTATTTGTGATGTATTGCTTAAACATGCACCTGTAATGCAAAAGCTCAGTTACTGCAACTGGCAAAATTACTAGGAACTCCAGAGGTTACGTAAATAATTTTAAATTGTTCAAGCAATATATTCTGTCTCCATCAAATAATGTCGCCATTAATGCAACATATGTATTTGCAAGGCAAGAAAATATCTGAATAGCAAATATCCATTCAGCTTTCTTCAGCAGAATTAAATATTTAATCCATTTTTATCTCTTCATTAACCTGCAAAAGAAGAAAGAAAAATGAATAAAAAAAATAATGTTGAGATAAAGTAGTAAATTTTAATATGCAAAATATATTCTTTGAAGAAAACTAAGTTTGTCTGGCTGTTAACATTCGCCAATCAGTCACAACATTAAAACCACTGACAGGTGATCTGAATAACATTCTCTCATTACAAAAGCAACTACAAAGGGGTGTGGTATATTAGGCTGCAATTGAAACGACAGTTCTTGAATGAGATTTGTTGGAAACAGGAAAAATGTCACTGACAAGGTCTAAATTGTAATAGCTAGACAACTGGATTAGAGCATCTCCAAAATGGGAGATTCCTGAGGGATGTTCCCAGTATAGAGTGAGATGTACCTACCAAAGGTGGTCCAAGGAAGAGACAATGGATCAACTGGGAACATGGGACCCCACGGCACACTGACACGTGTTGGGAGTGAAGGTTAGACCATCTGGTCTGATACCACACAGCAGCTACTGTAGCAAAATTTTCAGTAAAACATAATGCAGGTCATTAAAGAAAGGTATCAAAGCATACTGCATCACAGTTTGCTGCGTATTGGGCTACACCGTCACAAACCAGTCAGAGTACCCATTTTGACCCCTGTTCACAACTAAAAGCGCCTACAATGGGCACATACACATCAGAATTGGACAATGGAGCAATGGAAGAAGGTGTCCTTGTCTGATAAATCAAATTTTCTTTTAGTTCATGTGGACAGCCAGGTGCATCTGTTTACCTGGGGAAGAAAGCAGGATGCACTATGGAAACTAGGAAAGCCATCGGTGCTAGTGTGATGCAAAATTATCGTAAACTAAAATGAAACTGAAGACAAACTATTAAAGAAAAAACATTCCATTAAACTGTTAAAATTAACAAAACTGAGCTGAAAATCTAAAATGATGTGAAACGATTACATTAGCAGTCTAACTGAAATAAAATTAAAAAAACAAATTTAAAAAAAAATTCAGTTTCATGATCATATCTGTAGGAAGATATTCATCTTAAAATGACAGGCCTGCCCTGTAGGTGGTGAAATATTTCTAAGACTACTTAAGAAAACTTCAAAAGCACTGTATAGGAGTTTTTCAAAGATCTATATATATAATTCACTAAGGCAAGACAACCATGGAAAGCATGCCGGATGGGGCGTGGATTAACTAAGCCGCCAACAAGTGAGAGACCTATGGCGCACGCAGGAATGAGCCACGCCCACCAACTCCAAGACCACTGGATATGACGACAACACACAGAGCCACGCCCACCAACTCGGACGCAACAACACAGAAAAACCGGTGTCATTTATATTCATCTGTCGCAAAGGTCACATGCAGCTCCGACCCATGTTGACTGTTCATAGAGGCATGTTTCTCGCGGAGGTGAATCGCAGCGTGTAAAACTGTTTGCGAGGGGTATCCCATGGGATCCTTAAAACATTCCTTTACAACTGAGGTTAAAACACAATGAAGTAAGCAGTCTTTAAAAACCGAGTTTTCGGTTACGACGTACGACCGCGTGCACCATAGCAAACTGTTTTACACGCTACATACAGCAATTCGTATCCGCGACAAACATGCATCTTCTTAGATGCTCCTGCACTTTGTACACACCCCCCTCCCACCTCACTACCACCGTGGTCGAGTGTCTTGGTGGATTATATATAGAAAGGCAGCCAAAACCGAACAGAGCAATGAAAAGTCTACGTGAGTCACAGGTGCATCTGGACTGTACAAAGATGACAACGACTCGAGTGACGAGTTGGAGGTGGGCACGTGAGCAGGCAGTGCATACTGAACAAGAAATCAGCAGACTAGCATGACGGAGGGAGCGTAGTGGACGTCCTTCTCCTCTCCTCCCGTTCCACCCTCCGCGCCTGAGCGCCGCACGGACGATTGTGTGTTGGTTCGTTCCGTGCATTGGTTAAAACCCAATGAAGGAGGCAGTCTTTAAAAACCAATAAACCCTGTGTCTCTGTTTCACTACCATCACACCTGCTTCACCAATGCAAGCCCTGCAACAGTCGAGACGCTTTCTCAGCAGCTGACCTTCTCTGTGCCTGACCGGTTCACACAGAGGCACCACATGACCAGGCGGTGTGTATACTTCGAGAACGAGGGTGGACGTGACAGGACTATCTAAGAAGAGGCATGTTTGTTACGAATGTAAATTGCTGTATGCAGCGTGTAAAACAATTTGTCGCGAATGTGAATCGCTGTATGCAGCGTGTAAAATGCTGTATTGTACGTTGCCCTCTCCAGAGTTGCATCATTTCATTCACCTACAGTCGTATACACAATGAAGTGAGCAGTCTTTAAAAACCGAGTTTTCGGTTACGACGCACGACCATGTGCACCATAGCAAACTGCTTTACACGCTACATACAGCAATTCGTATCCGCAACAAACATGCGTCTTCTTAGATGCTCCTGCACTTTGTACACACCCCCCTCCCACCTCGCTACCACCATGGGCGGGTGTCTTGGTGGATTATATATAGAAAGGCAGCCAAAACCGAACAGAGCAATGAAAAATCTACGTGAGTGACTGTGCAAAGACGACAACGACTCGAGTGACGAATTGGAGGTGGGCACATGAGCAGGCAGTGCATACTGGACGAGAAATCAGCAGACTAGCATGACGGAGGAAGCGAGTGGACGTCCGTCTCCTCTCCTCCCATTCCACCCTCCGCACCTGAGCACCGCACGGACGATTGTGTGTTGGTTCGTTCCGTGCATTGTTACAATGTTGCTTTTCTTGCTGATTTATTACATTACAGATTTTTCAAATGTTTATTTTCTCCCTATGCTTAAAAATTATAAAAAAACCGGCCTGATTATGCAGTGTATGGTACGCCGCGGGTTGGCTAGTACCATTTAAAGCAGCAATACTTGAAAATTGTGCTTTTAGAGAAAGGAACATTGTCCAATGTCCAGATTAAGAGTAAAATCCCAAGATACCTTAGGGTTTACCTGAACAGCTATCACAAATTAGCCTGTGACACATTTCTAAGCAAAGGGGGAAAAAAGGCTAAAATGCATAAACAACTAGAGTCCACATGGAAGTTCACATATTACAAGACGACCACCATCAACATCATATTTGTAGAGGTCAGCTTCTTAGGGAAGCAAACTCGGTTGAACACCAAAAATGTGAAGAAGCCCAAGTAAACTTGTTTAGCGATATCAGCATGTCTACAAGGCTATAAGACATGCCATCACTCAGAAAATGAATCATTCCTTCACCACAATTTTAACATGTCATGTGCTGCACAAATAATGTGATGATTGAACATTAAATTGATGCAGCAACATAATGTATAAAATAAATGGTTAAACAAGTTTGGAAAGTAACCCTTTGTGCAGATGGGTGAAGTAAAAATGGCCTGATAGCTTTGTTTCTCTGCATGCTTTTACATTTCACCAAAAAAATGAAGAGTACCATTCTTTGTTATGCTTACATCATATACTTCATCTGTACACTCGGGAAGCTCTGGCAAACACCATCAACTGTACTTTGGATGAATGGGACATATCAGAGAACAAGGTTATGATAATAGTGACAGAAAAGCAAAATAAAAAGTTGTAACATATCGTGAAAAGTCCAGGGACAAGAAGAATACTGTAATTGACAGTTGAGATAGAACATAGGTGGAGTGGTTTCTCTGAGGCTAGGGATCTGCATTGGCAATCAGTAGGCTGCCGGTTCGAATCCCAAAAATACCAATAGGGACTGCTCTGTTTGGCCCTTGAGCAAGGCCCTTAACCTGCAATTGCTGAGCAATTTGAGTAGTGAGAAAAGCGCTATATAAATGCAAAGAATTATTATTATTGACAGTTGAGATAAAAAACATATGTTACATTGACTTCTTTTTTTACCATTCTTCCTTTATGACATTAGAAAATGGGTGAATTTTTAATGTGAAACAAAATAACTTCTATGTATAGAAGAGCTAATGAGTTCATATAAAGATTAACATGGGGGTTTGTTTAGATAGAATATTAATCAAGCCAGAATTAAGACACCCAAATGCCCTTAGGTGACTTAGCTCCTTAACAGAGAGTGGATCATACTTTCATAAAGATGCAGTGCTTGGACACCCGGTGGTGTGTGGCATTTCCCACTCTTGATTTCACTGCACCGAGATTCAATCACTTCATAGATTGACCCCATACACCTAGTCATTTCTGAGCATGTTCACTATATAATTTCATTAGGAATTGGTTGAAAAGGCCCCTTGACCTCATAGGCCTGGGCGCACACCCAGAACACCCTGATGGTAGATCCGCCCCTGACAAGAATACAATTTAATTTTGAAAAAGCCATATGGATAAA
>NC_053157.1:81288573-81293573 GCF_016835505.1 Polypterus senegalus
TCTATTATTTTTGTTATTTGTCAACTGTTCTGCAAAAAATACTTCTGAAAACTAATGTATTCTTATTTAAAAACATAAAACGACAGGCTATGAGACCTTTGAATGAACGTGAAAAAAGGACTGAATGCTTATTCAAGCCACCTCTTGTCAGTGTTTAGTTGTTACTTAAACCAATTTAAATGGTTTATTTCCTTTCTTTGGTTAATCCTGTCTGGTCTGCAATAAGTCACTTTCCCTACGGCTTGGAGTTAATCTCATAGTCATACATATTTTACTGTGCATTATTCCTTTATGGTACTTCCACTTGACTAACTACATGCAGACAACACTACATTTTTCAGAAAAAATAATGGACTTTTTTTTTTTTTAATAACCAATTTCAGTCCCACCATGGCTACATGTTTAATCACTACCATTGCTTTTAATTACAAAGATCCTGATTTGTCAACAGAGTTAATGGTTCCCCTCAAAGGCCTAATTAAATAAGCAGCTGCCTGAATGACACCAAGAATTATCACCAGTCTGTCAAATTAGTCCAGTGTGATGTGGATATTGGAGTTATGGTCTGCATTTGTACATAAAATGAATGCTTTGACATTCAGTATTCCACAATACATGAACATGTTTGCTGTAGCAACTTGTGTTTGCTTCATTACCTTTTCTAAGCATGCTGTCTGGTAGTAAGAGTGTCCCTATGTATTAAACAAGTTTAGTTTTTTTAAAAAACCTGAAATGTGTTGCTTGTGTATGAGGACCTATAGCATTTGTGGTTCTGTACTCTGTCTTCATAAGGTTTTAGGACCAATAAAATAGTTTATTTAAAAAATTGACAGTTTGACTCACTCTAATTTTTATGATAATTTTTGACTCTTTGTAGAAATCCGAAGAGGAGCAGTAACTTGATGGAAATGAATTCTTTGACAAGTCATCACATTGGCAGTAATAATAGGGATGGGAGACTAAACACTGAGTGTGAGATTAATAACAGATCTGCTGCCAACTTGCACAGTTTAAATATTCCATCAGTCCTTGGTAAGTTTTGTGGATTGGAAGCTTTTCAGCACCCTTATGGACATTTTTTGTTATCTTTAAGATAATATTCAGTATATTGAGTAGTATTTATTTGATACTTTTAGCAGTAAAATGTTAACTCTTATCATTGTTAATTTAGCAAGACATAGTGTTGTAGAATTTGGCAGAGAAATGTGTTTGGTTTCTTTCACAGTTCGACATGACAAGCACATGCTACAACATACTTAAACTAGAATGGTTTTGTGTGTATTTATTAGTTGCTCCTTTTTTGTAGCAATTATTTTAATGTCTTTAGTGCTATAATGGCATTCAGTTTTTCACATTTTGCCGGTATACCATTTGCCCACTTTTCTTGGGAAACGGCAGTGAATGGCAGTGTTTAGTTGCTACCATCAAGTTGTTTGGGATTTAATTCAGGACTTTGACCTATTCTGGGATACTATTAAAATATACTTTATAAGCCATTCAGGAGTAGAGTTCATGTTGGCTATGTGACTGGTCATATCTCCTGGTTTGATTGAGGTATATACCTATTATTTGATAATTGTAACTGTATGTGTGTTTTTACTGATGATCAAGGTATTGGTGCACTTGAAATTTTCAGAACCTTTTTTAATTTTTTTTTTAATCCAAGTTGACTTTTCTGCTTCTCGCTTTCTTAAAAAAATTACAAAGATTTAGATAAGAACAGACCATTCAGACAACAAAGCTCACCAGTTCAACAGGCAGTTTGAAAATTGTTTCCTAGGGAAACACTTTTGTTAATATTTGTATATAGCGACCAACAGTATGATCTTACACAGACCTTACACTATATTCCGTTAAAAGTTTAAGTACCCACAAGTGAATACCTGTTGGCAGACTGTTCAAATTCTAATAAGTGGAGGCTGTCTTTTTGTTAGTAGTACATGGAGAGTGGATAGATATTTTTCAAAGCTGCATTGCTCTATTTTTTTAATAATTAAAATGATAACACTTTGATGGGTCATTATGGTTTGTTAACTAAAATAAATACCCTATTTAAATGTTCTTTAGCATGGCAAATTGTGTCAGTAGTCTGGGGGATGGAGGACACTTAACTCACCCTGCTTTGTGAATTAGGTTATTGATTGTAATGACATTCCCCCATCCATGTGTAAATATTTGGAAAGTTAGGCATAAGGTTATTTTGTGCCTTGTGCAAACTCCCTTGTAGTGCAGTTACAGGATTTTAGTAATGTAATATAATGCTTGGGTCCATATCTGAGTCTTGAGTGACATTGTAAAAAATCCAACAAAATGATTTTTTTCAGTGGGGAAATTGGTCAGTAAGGTCTCAGGTTGCAGGGGCAGCAAGGAGTTTTGCAGCTAGTCTTGTCTAGTATGGAAAAATGTTAGGATACCAGTTGCCAGACAGCAGTTGGCAAATATTCAGTTGGAGGTGGAAGTGGTGTCCTTCCTTTATAATACTGGAGACCTACTCAACAAAGTTTTTGTGGAAAATATATTTAAAGGAAGTGAGAGACATGCCAGTGTTTTTTCAGCTATCTTCATTTTCTAGTGCAGGGTTTTCTGTAGTGTCCAGTGGAAAACTGTGAGAATGGAGGTAGGGAAACTTAGTATTATTATTATTATTACTATTTACCCATCATAGGAAGTTGTGATGTGATGCTGCTGCCTAACACCAGATCAGTTATTCTGCATTATCGATAGCGTTGACCATAAACATTTGCCTACAGAAATTTTTGTTGATGATTTTTCATATATTTACTTTTTCAAATAAGACACTTCTATCGCTGAGATTTTAAGTAAACAGATGAACTGCTTGATATCACAGTTTAATTATTAGAGGTAAGAGTGATGCTGACAGAAAGTAAATTTGTCATGTAATTACATTTTTTTTTTTAAAAAGCAAGCATGTTTTGCAAAATGTTAACAGGACATTGCCTACATTAATTAAGACCTGCAGTAAACAGTGCCCATACAAATCGCCCATAACAGATCTCAAATTGTCTTTGGTAAGCACCTTATCCAGTTCACCACGAGGAGCCTATACCAGGTTTAGCAAAATATTAGATTCCAAAGAAATGCCCACAAAGTACAAGCAACTGTGATCATTGTCTGTAAAGATGTTTGCTAAACCAGCTCAGTATTATTCAGCAAACAGGAAAAAAATACCTACTTCAGTGAGGAGCGATTCATTTTAGAGCTTGTTGGCTAAGGGTGGAAACGACCTTAAATAGCACTTCTTAGAGTAAACACATGTGTCTGTCTGTTTGTAAATGTACTCGTCTGTTTAGCCAAAACCTCATACTAGCTCCCTTAGTTATGAGTGAAAACTGACTCCCAAGATTGAACTAGCCATTTCGAACATTTTATTTAATCTGTTGACATTACCAGAAAATCTAACCAAAAAAAGCTAAACGGTTGAAAATACCCATTTCCACTATCAGGGTAATAATAATAATAGTGGCCAAAGATTCTCCAAGGGTCACAGGGGAAGAATTACAGATATTTGTTAGGTCTTGGGGTCAGATGCCACCTACATGACCACAACTTGTTTGAGATGATTGTCAGGAAAAAGAAACCAAACAAACATAACCATACGTCTTGGTCCCTTTAAAAGTTCCTGTCCCATTAGACAAACTGTAAAACATGAGTTTGTTGTTTGATGACAGAAAAGGCTTTTACTGGCAGGCTTGTTAATCTTTGCATCAGACTTGCTTAGAAGTCATTTAAGCATGTCAGTGAGGCGAGGAATCCTTATTACATTAGAGTAGTGTGGACTTGTACTTTTTTAAGTCTTGAAAGCTTTGCAACATGTGCCGTGTCTCTATACCTCTGGATTTTTTTTGAATACATGTAGTTTTCTTCTTAGATAGCTCAAAGTAGGATAGCCCTATCTGCATGGAGTTGTCTGTTCTCTATATCTAAGGCAGAAGATTTTTAGCGTTAAAATGACAGTTTAGGGGTGCTGCGGTTGCTCGCTGGCTTTGATGAAGTGTTGAGAAGTTGATCAAATTTGATTATAGAGGAAATTGCAACAGGATTTACATAGGTGAAGCTGTGGAAGGATCATTAATGAACCTCGAGTGGTCACGCGAGTCAGAATGGTTTCCTACCTTCTACTCTCCCCTGACTGAGTGTTTTGCTTCTAAGCACAAACTTATTTTGATGAGCTTAGCTGGTTTTTCCCTTTTCACACCATTCTTTGTAAACCCTAGAAATGGTTGTGCGTGAAAATCCCAGTAACTGAGCAGATTGTGAAATACTCAGACCGGCCCGTCTGGCACCAACAACCATGCCACGCTCAAAATTGCTTAAATCACCTTTCTTTCCCATTCTGACATTCAGTTTGAAGTTCAGGAGATTGTCTTGACCAGGACCACACCCCTAAATGCATTGAAGCAACTGCCATGTGATTGGTTGATTAGATAATTGCATTAATGAGAAATTGAACAGGTGTTCCTAATAATCCTTTAGGTGAGTGTATATGTGTATATATACAAACACAAATTTGGGGTACCATCTTGATAACCTTGTATCATTTGACACCTGAGAAGAAAAAACTTAGTTGAGGTGATGACAGAAATCCAAATAGAACCAAAGTAGGTAAGTGGTTTGCCAGTTTATGAAGAAAGGAAGATGTAGGTCCAGGAGTTGCTATAGTGCTTTCTTTAACTTGCGTCCAGATGTTTATAATCATTTCTGTAGCTTCTCTCGTGTTAATTTTAATCTCCTCCTGTCCACAAGTTATGCGACAAGAATTTTTCTCCGCATTTCCTTGCGAAAATACACTTTCAGGGTGGGAATGATGCCCAAATCCAATGGCTGAAGCACTGCTGTGCAATTGGGTGGGAGAAATTCAACGTGAACATTATCTAAATGTGGAAGCATGCTGTGGGGAAGCACAGTTATCATTCAGAAGCTGAATCATTTTTTTTCTTTTTCTTCATATTGTGAGGTTTCTGAACTCTTTTGGGATCCTC